>NW_026099322.1:600000-900000 GCF_024542735.1 Bombus huntii
CGCCGCGAATATTGGTTTCCAATATGCAGCGGAAATGCCGCCGACTGTGGTGAGAGCTCAGGGCGTGTCTTTGATCCATATCATCGGTTATATCGCCCACATTTTGGGACCTTACATTATTTATCTGATAAGTGAATCGAAATTTCTGTTAACGACATCGTATTTCTACGATCCGAAAATTACTCAACCTCTTTTTTAATTTACGACTAATATTATCTGTTATTGAAATACGTTTTTTTAAGTTGGTTTAATTTGTAGAAAAATTATGTTCCTTGTCGGCCATGGATTCTTCTTGCGATCTTACGAATCACGGAAACAAGATAGATTTTCGATATATTTTCCTCCGTTTCGTTTTTTTGCGAAGGAAATGTAACTTTTCTATTGTCTGTAATTATTTACAGGTTTGCGATACTACACTATAGCTTCGTTTCTAAATGAAACGAATGTTTACAAAATCTCGTTATACAGGTAACACCAATGATCCTTTGTATACTGACAACTTCTTCAAATTCTGTCTTCAACCAATATTCTTTATTAATATTTAAAAGAATATTAAGTATACAGAAAATACGAAGAGGAATATTTGCGAGGACACTCTCGATTATTGTGTAAGTTATTCTGTTTTGAATTATAAATTTACCTCAAAGTATACTATTATTTGTGTAATGTTATTACCGAAAATGAACTTATGGAAGTATTCATTTATTTCCCGAAAATCGAAGGGAAATTAAGGAATTAGCGGAAAGCGGAATTAATCGCTATTACTTCTAAAAGAGGTATAAAGAGAAGCGTATAAAAGGGAGAATATTTTTCATTTAATTTAGGCTGACATTGATCCATCTTTACCGCTGGTTGCCCTCGGTTTGCTGTCTTTTGGACACGCCTTCCTGACCCTTGGCTTGCCAGAAACGTTGAACCAGGAATTACCAGAAACCCTACAGGAGGGTAACGACTTCGGCAAGGAACAAAGTTTCTGGTGGGTTCCGTGTATATCCTCGTAAGTATAGATTCTATAATATTCTTCCTCCGCCTTATGTCAATATAAATTTACTAATAATCGTTTATTTCAATTTGACAGGAGCAAAATGCTGAAAAAATCTTATAGAAAGAAGAAAGGCCTTTCAAATCCAGCGTTTACTGGCAGTGTTCAAAAAATGGATTGTACTAGGTTATAGCGGTTAGATTTGGCGACGGCGCGAAACTTGCCAGTGGCGCGAAACTTGCCAGTGGCGCGAAACTTGCCAGTGGCGCGAAACTTGCCAGTGGCGCGAAATTTGCCAGTAGGGTGAAACTTACCAGTGGCATGAAACTTACCAGTGGCATGAAACTTGTCAGTGGCATGAAACTTGTCAGTGGCATGAAACTTGTCAGTGGCATGAAACTTGTCAGTGGCATGAAACTTGTCAGTGACATGAAACTTGTCAGTGACATGAAATTGCCAGTGGCGTGAAACTTGCCAAATTCTTTGTAAATATAGTTATTAAACGTATGCGTGTGATGTTAGATGTTAAGATATTACGAACGTATTGAGATTGGAGAGCTATTGAGAGAAACTAGGAGGAAGTATCGATTATTGCAGTGAAAGAGACAAGAATCGTCAAATTACACAAGGTATACGTTTAAGCAATTAATTGACGCTTCATCGACGAAGTAGCTTTGTTGCACACAAGATAAAGTGTATCTTTTTTTAATTGGAATGACTGTATAAAAATGTGAAGAAATTTAAAGAATCAAGAACGCGGCATTTAAAGTACGTTGCGTTCACATATTGCGATGTAATTATTTCGCGTACTATAACGTCGGTAAAGTGTTGGAAATGAGAAACGATTCAAGTATCTTATGTAAATGTACAATTAAATTCAGTATTGGATATACGTATTAAAGGAAACGATATATAAGGAAATAATATACCATAGTATTTATGCATCTTTCGCTTTAAAAATCGAAAAGAAAGATCTATATCTTTTTCTCCTTGCTCTTTTTTTTCTTTTCTCGTTGAAGGATTACTCTAGTTGAATTGATTTAACTATGAAATACCGTGAATAACAAAGGATTGCCACGAGACTCGAAACACAAGAAGAGAGCTGTCTTCGCGCATTGTCAAGCTTTCAACCTGTCTTCTTTATTACGAATCGCCTTTGTATCAATATAGGTGATTCATAAATCGCCGACACTTGAAATGAGAGTTTCGATCGACTTTTAAACCGAAGTGTATTTTGCGTTCGCTCGATCAACGTGGCTTTTTTTCATCATCCATTTATGCATCAACACGTTGAATGCTTTGAAAACTCTGAGATCTCTGTTATTTAATTTAAATATATACATACATATATATATATATTATTCTAATGAAACATCAAAATTGAAATTCTTTTATGATATTTTCTTTTTTATGATCTTTCAGTATTAATACGAGAAATATCTCTATTTGATATATTTAGATATAATAAGAATATTACTTCTAATAAGTATCCTTGAATCCGTAATTACTGATCATTCATAAAATGGAATGCATTAAAACAATTAATTGCTAAGCGTTCATTAGCTACCATCATACCTAATTGAGATTAAAAAATGAAAGTTGTAGGATCTTTTTAAGCAGGAATTTTTTTTAATACAAAGGATATTAACATAATGTTCGACATTCTTCCGAAATTGTTCTGTTTAAATCCAATGGAAAAAGCAGTAAATAATTTATAGAATTATATACAAATTTTAGAAGAAAAATTGATAGATAATGAGTTAATTTTGAAAATGCTCAGTGTTACGACCGTTCGCGGAGAGACGCGGTCGCGAGGAAAACGCGTCAGCGAGAGGCGTAAATTCTCGCTACGATTCGATGAATCGACGCCGCGAAGTAGTCGTTCCCCTGTTTCGGTTAAGATAACAGAGGTGGTTGAATGAATATGACACAGTATAGTAAGTTATATTTCACCGTTTATTCCACAACTTATAACGAAGGCAGTTACACTGGTGCGTATGTACGAGATGAATGAGTGACTGATCTGCGGGTGTGTCTACCCGCTCGAAGGATGTTGACCGTTCGAAGGATGTAAAATCAGTACCGTCTTGGGAGACGATGCTGTCTCGGAGGAAAGCTAAGGGTGGGTGTGTCTAGCGCACGGGACCATCGGATTTGTTGGTGCCGATGTTATTTAGGAGAGTGAGGGAATAGGCTTTGTTTCTAATTGGTTAAACGAAGGGTCTCAACCGCCCTCGAGAGAAAGTGGTTAGTGGGAGGACAGTTGCGGCGTACGTGCGAAAAACCAACTTTCCTTAGTTAAGCCGTGGTAGACAATAGTCTCGAGAAATTCCTCGGAAACAGATGTTTGTTTGAAGGACCTTAGCAGGCAAGTGACTCGGGTTTATGACGGATGCTTAAGGCTATTGAGGGTACGCCGTACGGAAGAGCGGACATCTGGTGTCCGTCTGGCCCGCGGTGTGTGACCTGGGCCAGGCAGAGAGTCGCCCGGCGTAACATTCAGGTTTAAATGTTACTTGAAACAGATCGAAACTCCGTCACGTGTTCAATTAGAAATAGTAAAATTCTGATTCGCGAAGAGACGCGAATATTTCCAATCTCGTTCCTTTCGATCCTCCGACCTGTTCGTCTTAAGCGCACAATCTCCGTTATACCACCTTTAAACAATGATTCTAGCAACTAGAATCATTCGATCGTTAGAATCATTCGCGTACTTATGAGACTAGCCCCTGCTTTCAGTTACCGATTAAAAAGACATACTATTGTTCGTTGCAAATATCAGCTATCGTTCCTCAAAACCTGAGATTCTTTGAAATATTCCTACGCTAGAGATTCAACTGTACATAATTGTTCAAGGCTACAAGTTAGTTCGATCCTCGTGATGCAATGGATAATAATTCGATCGTCTGGAAAATAATTCTGGACGAAAGAATTCTCATTTAATCCTTGACGGTCGATGATTTTGTAAATCATGTACGATATCGTAATCAGGAATGAATTCTTTTATATTTTTAATCTTGAAATTACACAGGGCCAATACATATTAAGCTGAATCGCAAATAAATATTAAGGGAGTCTTAAGGAGTTATAATATCGACATTTCTTATCAATACGATAGTGATATAATAATGTGATATAGTACAGAGTGTTTCGTAACTGATGATTCTTCGTATTTGCGAGAAAATAAATTTTGAATATGTTTCGTGAATGTCGTGTGAACACGAGTTGACAAAGCTTCAGAATTTCATTCTCTCGAACGTCGTACGAAAATCTCTCGTTCTATATTTTCAACAGATCCTTTCACATAGTATTATTCTGTACCACTGGTTATTAACCATATTAACTAACCACTGGTTATCACAGTATCAATTACCAGACACCCTGTATAATACAGAATATTACTTCAAATATCCGTATAATGAAGCATTTCATTTTCTATAATTAATTATAATTAAGTTCGGCTGTTAAGGGTTAATACATTGTAACATAAGTGATCGTTATCTCCTAATTATAGGATGGAGTTAGATTAGACGTATAACGATGAACGAGGATCATCGAGCATTAATGTATTTAATTATAGAGATATTTAGCAGTTTATTTTTGTTCGGGGGATTCGTCGATGTGTGTGCAAATAAAAAGTAGAATTGTTTCTTATATTAAGGTTTATGGAAGTTTTATTCGGTGAATCAATCTTATGGACGTGAGTGTATACGCGAATATATACGTGAGTGATGATTATGAATACTATGAATAGGTTTCTTCAGATTGATTGCGTTGTTATTGGCACAACGACGAACACTGATCGTCATACGATGGCACGATTTGCTTACAATATTCTTTCCTTTCTTTTTTTCTTCTTCCTAAACCATAGAAACAGTCAATTAGAGTTATTTTTTTTTTAATGTACGTACAACTCGTTTTAGATAGATAAAAGTCCAGCAGTTGGTGCTGAAGAAATTATAACAATAATTTAAAAAGTCTTCAAGCTTGGATTTTATTAATATTGTACGTTATTTAAAATCGTACAAAAAATATAACGAATAGATAAATAATCGTTAAAAATACGTGGATAATCGTTCAAAAGATATAAAACTGTTTCTTTTCACAAAGAAAAATTATCTAAACGTACTATTTTTTTAAATAAGATTTTGTCCAATATATTCCAGTAAAAAATGTTAAAAACATTAAAGGAATCAAAAATTTAAATCTCCCTAATTTATTATTTACGTAATTAATAAATTACGTAATTATTAATTTACGTAACATTTTCGATATTATTCTACGTAATATCTTTGAATATCAAATTAGCACCAACCGCTGAACGATTCGAACGTGCGTAACGCAAGTGAAAATTAGCATTAAAATTATAAAAGCTCTTAAAAGATAATAATAAAAATTATATAGGAACACGATTTCTAAGCTCGCTCTTTTTAGAATTAAGGCTTACAAATTCTTAAACGTAAACGATAAAAATAAAAATTAATGTAGGAGAATAGAAAAATAATATGTTCCGATTTTTTCTCGTACAAAAATCGTCAGACTGATCCGCTTGTAATATTGTTACTTCTAAAAAAACACGAATCCTCCTTCGTGTTTTTTAATTGAATTATTATTAAAAATCAGATAATTATCGTTCACAGGAGTGATAGTGTTGATGTCCATTGAAGTGTGTCTTATGGTAGCAAGGCAACGACCAGAAATGTTGGTCCCTTCCGAATTCTTCGCCTTGCTTGATAGTCTGAGGAAGATTCTGGCCGACAGTTTCCGGCAAGAACAAAACCAGTGCAGCGCCAAAAAAGGACACCGTGCTGATAATGAGCATTGGAAATCCCTCCCAAATTGCAGCCTAATGAACAAATATTAATTTATATGAGCAAAGGTTAAATACCATGAAAATCTGGTCAAAGTATTTCTCATTTAAAAAGTTTCATTAGAAAGTTTCAACCAATATAGTTTCATATCTTAAGTTATTCCATCATTTTTTATTTTAAATTTCAATTTTTTGATTAAAGATCAGTTAAAGAAAAGCGTTGGTTGCAACTTCCAAAACGGGCTTTCTAGAAAGTGAGAAATATTTTGATCAGATTTTTATAATATTTAACTTCTTCAGGAAACAACTTGTTTTAAGGTAAGAAAAAAACTATTTTACATTATCATGAGAAAATTTACATGAGAGCTTTTTCATAATTTCTAATAGCGCTTATTGTATCTTTTGGAATAAATTAAAGAGAAGTTGAACGTGGATGTGCTTAGCGGTGTTTCAAAAATGTTGTAACAACAATAGTAGTATAAATATTTATTTACCGAGTCAGTGATATATGGCGCCAAAGAGTGTGCAACTATTCCGAAAATATGAATGAAAGATACGCCCTGCGATCTGACTGGCGTGGGCAGAAGTTCTGCTGCATACTGAAGACCAACATTGGCTGCCATGTTCAGACAGAATCGCGACAATATTGACATTACTAATTTCGCGAGCACTGGGGAATAAATTAAAAAATACAAAATTAATCCTGGATACACAATACTTGATTGTAAGTTTAATTAAAAATATAGTCCGATCGAAGCTTAATCAAAATTAAATTAAAATTTCACACAAACTTTAAACTTCTATAAATCTCCAAATTCTAGAAAACCAACATATAGAAAATTATTGCTTCTAAAATGTGCACACCTCTTTCAATTTCGCCACTAAATTAATTCCTAATAATTCCTAAATTCTAGTTCCATCAAAATAATTATTTTCCAAGATTAATACCTTCGAAGTTGCCAAAATTCTTTTACATTCATCATCAACTTAATTTCAGATTTTTCTCAATAATACGTCATTATAATCGTTTTAATTTTACTTTAATAAACAGATCGATATATTTACTGGAATGCAGCATAAGTTCAGCGATACTGAGTACACAGGTCATTGCCATCGTGAGAAATCCGCAGAGTCTACGACCCCATCGGTCGAGCAACAGGGCGAGTAATAACCCAGCTGGAAGTTCTGTGGCACAGGCGATCGAGAACGACACGAACACCGAGCTCTGGATAAGTTTTAATGAATACACGTGATCGTCGAACGAGATCAGGGTAAAACACCTACAAGATTGTATCGGTTATTTATGAAGGTTTTATCGCAACATGAACTCGTATCTTATACTTGCCAGAATGCAACTAGAAGAATAGTGTTTCTCGCCAACCGTGGCGTTTTGAACAGATCGAGCAGCGTCGCTTATTCTTGAATTTTGTCCGGTGCCTCCATGTTACTCTGCAAGAATTTATTTCGAGAATAATTAACGAAAGATATAATACGAGTCGTGCCTTTAGCCCTTACACAGTTCAAAATTCATAACACACTGAAAAGAAATTTTATTTTCATTGTATTCGTCATTAATAGATAGCACGAACAGTGGCACTTTGCATTCTGTTTTATGGAATTAGTCGGCATGGCTTTTGATATCGAGATTTATTAATATAATGGGTGGTTGGTTGATTAAATACTTTTCTGATCCGAAATACAGTCGGGAACAAAACTAAGTGGATTAGTGGAGAAAATGTAAAAATTCATTTCAATCATTTGCTGAACTATCTGCATATTATTAGAAGGAAATATAATAAATAAAACTCAAGTATATGAGGCTGATACTAATTTGATTATACTTTCTTCACATCTATTTCCATTAACTATAGCAGCTTATTTTTATCCCCGATTGTACTTGTAAATTGTAAATATTTTATAATTTCTATATAAATTCCCAGATTTACTTCAAATTTTGTACGAGATCGATATAATACCACAATGGAATCGCGACAGTCAAGTTTCATTTCATATTTCATTTTTCATCGCGTTTCATTTTTAAAACCTGTCTATGCATGTTAAAATACATTCGCGAGTCTGTGTGTTTTCGACGTGAATCAAATATATCTGTCAGCACAGATTCAAGTACTGTACCGTATGATTTCGCGTAAGCTTTCTAGAATTCTATTTGATCGAACTTACAACTAATATATCGTAAATACGCGAGTCTGGATTTCTACGATTGATCCTAGCTATTCTCCGTAGTTTCTCAACAACCTTGTCCATCATCCCGTTGGAAACGTACCAGCTTGAACAGAGCAAATACGAGTGATATGGATCGATAAGTAAATTTGCATAAATCTCAAAGCGCAAGTTGAGAATTCGAATAATCGAACGATTAGGAGTTTACTTACCGGGCGTTCTCGGGAAGAATCCACGGTGTGATAGCGACAGATAACAGCGGTATGGCAGTAACGTAAGTAAAATATCTCCGGTTTGCGATATAATAGGCTATCCATGGTAAAATTGTACTGGCCACTGCGATGTAGTTGTAGGATAATTGTAAGATTATAAATATAATTCCGATTTTAAATTAATCCGTTTACTCTGCAAACGTGAATTTTCCGAGTTTGAGCTGGTCCGTATAACAAAAAGCGCTACATAATACACGTGTTTTGCTTCTAACGTATTTAAACGAATTACGTGTTGAAAATTTTGTGATAATTTTCATTTCGAACGAATATACAGAGTGGTTGGTAACTGATGGTACAAGCGGAAAGGGGGTGATTCTACGCGAAAAAAGAAGTCGAAAATATAGAATAAACGTTTTTCGTTCGAGGCTTTGTTTTCGAGAAAATCGACTTTGAATTTTCGCTCGATACGCGTGCACTTTATCGCGTCTCGTTATAACGGATCTCACTGTAGATCGTTGTCTCGATGGAAGAATTAAAAAAAAAAATTTGTATTCTATATTTTCGACTTCTTTCCGCTTGTACCACCAATTACCAACCACCTTGTATAACTCGATTTAAGAATATCAAGATATAACTATCCTCGACGACATGAAAATCGATGAAACGATCTTTAACAATAACAAAATCAATATATTCATCTCTGGTGGTGGCAAAAGCTCTTGAATCAAGAACTCGAACCGTATAGTTCAATCGAGTACAGCAACGTCAAAATTATCTTCGAGGAACAATTCATCAAAAATTTCTCACGCAACATCATCTTTCACGTAATAGAAACATTGACTTCATACTAACGTTATCTCTCGCGTGACTGAAACATTGGCTTATCGGTCGAACCTCTCGCACTTTCTACTTCGTAGAAGGCTTACCGATAATCAGAGGAATGTTGATACAGTTATCGAACGCCAGTCCAGTGAGAAACCTACAGACGGCGAATGACCAAAAACTATTTGCGCTGGCAGTGAAAATGGAGGCAAAAAGGGCGATACCATTGCAGAACATTAAAGCTGGGATACGACCCTTGTGATCGGCGATCCAACCGACTAGGAAACCACCGATGATGGATCCGCAGAAGAAGATGGCCTGCGCCGTTGATACGAGGTATTCTCGGTCGCATACCCAATCTAGCTAATCACCAAGGTTAAGAGTTAGTCAGCGAAAAACCAGATTCATATTTTTCAGAATATAATTTTAATCCTGCTGCGGTCTTCGAATTTTTATATCTCGATTCTGCTCGCAGTTCGATGAATGAAAGAGTTCTTTATGCTCTGAAAAAAACGTTCGCGTAAAATCGGAACGAGGAATTATCCGTACTAACAATTATCGTCTTATACTTTCTTTAAACTTATGAAATTTACTATAACAAGGTTAGATTAGATCGGAAATGACCCAAAGAACGCAGCAGAAGTGTAAGAATTTCGAAGCATGCGATTCAGACAACGATGTGAATACTTCACCTCAGTTCCTATACTAGGATATGGAATCTGCGTAAAATTATACTCCCATTGAGTACATTTTATCGTTTTGTTTGTTTGGAAGCCCGATGAGCTCAGGCTCTTATCGCTCTTCAACAGCTCTGTGAAGTTTACGTCCTTCCGTTGACATTGTTCGTAATAAGGATAAACGTTCGTCACTGGAATCGCTATCTTAATCCTAAACATCCCATACGATAGATGATTGATCATTTTAATTATTAAAATAAGAACCAAAGTCCAGACAGAGTAATCCAAAAATATCTTGTATCTTATCGTGAAATTTTTCTACAATATTTTCTAATAATTTTCGAAATGTTCGAAAATTCGAGAAATTCCAGAAATCGCGATATCTCGCATATTTTTCACAATATTTTAAAGTCACTTTCTACGAACAATCAAAAATATCGTTCAAAGTTTAAAGGAGCTTTCGTTGCTACGTATATCTCCTTTTCTTTCTTTCCTTCATTATACATACTTACCTCTCTTCTTCGGTGAAATTCGAGTTTACTAATTCGTCTATCCTGCACCAGTGTTCCGTGGGAATAATCGTAATGAAAAAATGCGAGAAATACAGAAACGCGTACGTCGCGCCATAAGGTAGTAACGACAATAACAACAGCCATTGATATCTCCCGTAGTCACCGACATACGGCAGAACATCATCGAAACTTTCCAATCTTGGTCTCAATCGAGTCGCTTCAGTGGGCAATATAGAGTTACTCTTCTCGTCCTTCATTTCGCTGAAACAGAATCCATCCTTGATTTCCAGGCGTAGCAGTATAAAAGTCGTATAACAAAGTTTTCAGTCTTCTAGTCTTTGAAATAAATGTCATTCGGCAGTTCCTTTGATGTTTCACATTCTGTAATTCCAATTACAATGCTCCTTTCCTCTCCCACAAACAGGAAATTATTTTCTGACAGAACGCAGGAACAATCTTACCCGTCATTCACGTTTTCCCCTTCCATAGTTCGAGCAGCAAAGTCTCAATTATGATTTTAGATTTTGAAAGGCAACGGAGATGAAAGAGGAGACCCGATATGCTGATCGAAAGACGTTCGGAAATGAACTGAAAGAACGAGCGAAGTCCGGCAACTGTTCGCTTTGTTTTCGATTCGGTTAAACGTTAAATTAAGCGTAAGTGTTTGCTCGAGTGCCGGCCAATTACTGTGCCGGGAGTCAAGTGAATCGTGACACGCGACTCGTTCAAATTGAATTGCATACGAACCACGCTCGCGAGATCATCTTTAAAAAGGGCTGATTCGGTATACGCGGCGATGTCAACGTGATATCTACATATCTGAGGAAAGTTTCGACGAAAGAAATAGCCTCGAGTGCTGGTTAATGGTGTTCGAGTTATCGTTTGGATATCGATATTATAGATTTGCAAATGAGATAGAAGAACCGAAGGAAAGTTTGTCGACTCTGTCATATTTAATTAAATGCAGGAGAAAAATTGAATGGAATAATTTTCTGATTAATATTGTTTGTTTATTACTCGTAATCCTCTTACCCGGCGACTTAAGGGTGACTTCCGGTTACAGTGCTTAGCTAAACTAAGTTTTCGATCAATATATTGAACTCTATTGGAAAATAACCGAGAAAATTTTAAGCCATCGAAGGCTAAGAATAAATGAAATAATTGAAGGTTTTTCAAACCTGTTTTAACACTAATATCAGGGATATAAGAAGATGGTACTTCTGATGTATCAACGCAATTATTTGATTATTTACCATTCGTTAAAACAGACGGTCTTAGGGACTGAGGTGGTTAATTAGATATTGAAAAATTAAGAGAACGATTTCCAAGTTAAAAGTAAAATAATATATCGATCTTTCGCAAAATTTTTATATCAAATTGTTCATTTTCGTATCAGATAGAGCAAAAGGTTAAACTGATATGTTTACTTGAAAATGGATTCAGGGAAATTAATCATTTGCCAATTAAATTTAAGCGAATACGTGAAACAATATTATCATATGGAATAAACACGGAAACGAAATAGCTGACAGAAGAACCATCGATTTCGAGACATCGATTAGAATGACTAATGTCATTGTCAGGAGCGAGAAAGTGGTCGAGTGCTCGAAATAACTGACCTGTTTGGAAAATACGACAACGAGAAACGTTCGTGTCTACGAGCCATCGTGTCTACATAATAAATACTTGCGTGTGTACGTCTACACAAATGGCGGCATTTTTAAAATAAAAAATAGAGTATATTACCCTTGATCGTCCAAACGAAACAATTGCTTATAATTACAAGACATTTGATACAGTACTTTGAGAAATCAATATGCTACAATTTGTTGGAAACATTTAGCTTGCACATAAATCACATATGAGCCAAACTCACGCGACTGATAACGTTACATTGCACTGAAACTGAGGACTCGATCGATTCTCAAAATTCCAAATACAATCTTTTAAATTAATTTTCACTCGTTATCAAGAATCCAATCAAAATTTCTTTTTCCTAATTTATTAGTAACATTCTTAGGTAGAACTAATAATTATCGCTTCTCTTTCATAAACGATTATCAAAGCGAAAAATTAAATTCAGTCTATAGAAGAAAATGAATACAGAAGTTGAAACCCTTACCTGTCACCAAATGATTCTTCTATGTCTAATTAACGATAGTCTCACGACGTCAAAGTGAAACTCCAAACTGATCGTTTCTCGTTGCTCTTTGTTCAAAATATCGATCACGATTAATCAGGCACTACCAACCACATCCACTAATATCACTGTCAGATCGATTAACAGCAAGTTATGAAATTAGTAATTAAGGGCACCCTCGATCAAACCATTTTTCTCTCTCAACGTCACACTAAATCATGTCAAATGTATCTTTCCGTTCCAAATGTCGTCGACTAACTTCCAACGAACAAAATGTCTCAATACACTAAGTTCGATACCTTCGTGTTCTTTCTGGAGATAACCGAAGAATTTTTCCGTTATTGTAGCATTTTCGTTGCTGCTTCTTAATTTAAAAGTAAAGAAATAAAATTAGTTTGAAAAAGCAATTAAAGTAATTCACGTGGGTTTCTTTGAAGACGGCGGAAAATCGATGATAAAACGAAATAGAAATAGAAATAAAATAAAATAAAATCTGCGATTAAACGAATAATTAATACATGTTATTTTGAAAAGGAAATTGGCGATAAAATAGGCGAAAAACAGTTTCTATTAAAAAGGTTATACGAATAATCAACGCAGTTTGCTTCGAAGCAAAATTAGAATTGGCAATCGAGCGAATGATTGACGATTTATTTGGAAAAGTTAGCGGAATCAATGACTAAACAAGCGAGATTTCGTTAAACACACGATTTCCTTCGTAAAGAAAGAAAAAGTAGATTTGTTGATTACACGAATAATCGCTGCAGTTTATCTCAAAGAAGAAATAGCGCGGATGGTCAAACAGGCGAGAAACAAGGTTTCTCCGGCAAAAGAAAATAAAATAGCTGATCGAGTAAATAGTAAATACAATTTACCTTGAGAAAGAAGCAGACTCGAGCGATCAACACTGTTTCCCTCGAAGAAACGCTAAAATTAATGGTCAAACAATCAAAGTAAGTAATTTTTCTCGAGGATAAAGTAGGATCAGTAGTTAAATCAACAAGATTGGTACAGCTTCCCTTTAAGAGACACTATGATCAATATTTATACAGGCAGTCACGGAATCTCCCTTTCGACTGATCCAATCATTGAGTGAAACGATTGTATTCGATGAAATTTTCCTCGAAGATGAAGCAGAGTCGCAGATCCTTACGTAAACGACCGATCAAGTTTCCACGGCAATAAACCTAAATTCCCTGGCTAATTGAAAATATAAAGGAGACACGACCACATTTCCATTTAAAGAAATGCAATTGTTAGTTAAACAACGATAGGATTTTCTTATTCGAAAAGAGAGGAGAAAAATGTCCGATGTTCACGAAGTCTTGTACAAATATGAAGGGGAAACCGGCTCGCGTATCGCTGATATAGAAGCTTGCTTAGCGAAGACGAACACGATACTCGGTGACACGTGTTTGCCAATAAAAAAGGAGAGAATCGAAGAGAAACGGAACCAAAGGAAGAAACGTTGATTGACAGTGGAACCGGCGAAACTAGAAATAGTTTGGAAAACACGATTTTCCGATCGCGAACATCGAGGACCACGTGCTCGCGTTGCCATTGATCGAACTCCATTTAGGTTTGCGGCAAATCGTCGCAACAGCGACGTTGGTAGAACAGAGACACAGAGTTCTTCTGTCTCACAAAAAGCAAGGTGCATACATATGTATTTCCTTGTTTCTCCAAAGCATAGTGGCGCCACGCCGGAAACCGGTTGTCCGAAGCCAGCCAAAGTTTTCAATGGTGTTGAAATGAATTGTATTGTCGTCTTGTCGCGTACTAAAATTGCGATATATGGACGGTGTTAAAAATTGACGTTGAAACACAACTGATTTTTGCAATTTAAATAACGGATGTATTGAAACGAATTCAGTGGATTTTTCAGGTAAATTTGTCGTTTGTTTTGCCGGGTTTGATCTTGGATCGACTTTAGTATATTTTTCATATTTAATTGAAATGGGGAATTGCGTTATGTTATTTGTTGATACTCTGTAGGTTAGAAATGTTAGCATCGTTATTTTAGAATTAATATTTACAAAAGGCATAAATGTAATTGAATTCTAAAGAGGATTAATTAAGAATGCTCAAGCTTTTTGTGAGATTGGTTTTTTCTTGCAAGCTACCTCTATAAATTAGACCTCTCCTGAAGGGACACGTAGTTTCGTCAACCGGTTTCTTCTAACAAGATTCGTAGAATTAGCTTTTTGCGAAGGGACTGATTTATGAATATTGTTTCTTCTGAAAAGACTGCTTTGTTACCATAAAAAATCAAGGACAGGTTTTCGTAGTTTATATTCACCGAAATATTCACACACACAATAATTTCGAACAGTACGATTAACAAATTACTAGATATGTCTGTACAAATTTCACCTTACGCTCGAAGATACAAGCAAAGCGAAAATTAAATTTCCAAAATCAAATATCAAGAACAGTAAATAACTATATGCAGAATATTCTTCTAGCGAAAGACAGACAGTCTCTACTCACTATGTACATACGAAGAGAAAGATACACACTACATTCCAAACACATGTCCAAACACAGGAATGACCTCGTAACTTACATAACACCACAACTGAAGAAATTACACCATATAACATTGAATGTGACGGATGTAATATGGCACATCAATTATCGAACAAAAAGTTTCATAAAATTCAAATTAAAAGAAATATGGGATCGCGAAACACACAACGGGTGTGCATAAGTTATGTACGTAACTTCCAACTTACACACATGCAATAGGTTTAACCGTTACTGGCGTTGATAATAACAGAAGCACAGTCATGGATCCGTTACCATGTCTAGCGTTGTTTCAACGAGTTTCATTCCCACTTGATTTAGTGTCGCTCCTAACCGCTGGTTCGCGCAACAGAGAAGGATAAAATGAACCGCGACAGATATACAATTACATACTTACGTACTATATGGTTCAAAGTCTATAAATAATATTGTAGACGGTATAATTAGAGGCCTTCTGTACTATTTCCGCACGCAGTAACGTCCTAAACGTATACACGGAAAACTTTAAATCGTAGCACAATTGAAGCCAGAAGAAATTTTAAAGTGAGCTAAAAAATGAAAAACAAGCCGAAGATTCAAGAATAACAGAATTACACTGGAAACTCTATTTGGTGGGGGGAGGGAGGGGGGTGCGTTTGAAAATCGATCGCGTATTACGCGGTAGGTAGTAGTTGACTGATATGATTGGAGTAATAAATGTCATTACGGATTATTTGATATCACTGTAACTTTTTGAATAAAATTCAATGTCAAGATTTATTCATTATCGATACTTATCTTGTTTACAGTAGATTGCAGAATCGAGATATTCTGTTCGTAATTTTTTATGAAAATGTTCTTCGCTTTGATAAAGAATTTTTATTTTTAAAATGATATAAATGTGATATCTCGACGATATAAACGATGCTTTTCTTTATCTGTATATAAACTAAGCAACTTCTAGTTTTATAGATTTTTACACAAAGTTCGTCAAAATCATACGTAAGAAATATTTTCTTTAGATCTTGTACCGATTTACTGAATTACATATAGTAAATCATGCTAATATTTAATAACTAAATATAACTAGATATAAGTAATTATATTAAATAACAAACGGGATCACAATATTGTTTATGGGTACAGAGACCTTAGAAAAATTATGATCGTAGTCACGTAATTACATTGTTTCCTCAAGAATCCTGTCTACCTTGATAGATCATTAAGCAACGTGACTGGAATCGCATTGCGTCGTCGAAGGAAAATTTTTTATCTTTACTTTGTTGTATGAAAATGCTTTCACTGACTGTGTAGAGGTCGGACTGAGGGAAATCTGTGTTCGCTTCTGGTTTCCATAACAGTAGAACGATGGATCTTGAATAATAGATACATTTCTGTTATGTATTATAAACACGTAACTAAAGAGAATTCCATAATATTACCCAAAAACAGTTCATTCAATTTTAATTTCTGACTAGAAGAGACGAGAAATTTGCTAATGGAAAATTTTCATTTTTAAAATGCTTTACATTTATTAATACTCTTTTTTCGAAAACGATACTCATCGTACCATCTAATACTCAAAGATCAAAGCCTATCACAGTTTTCTGTTCCATCTTTCTTAAATGCTTAAAATATTAAACCTAAATTTAATATTTTTTATCATTTTATTAACACGAAATCTGTTATTAATTATTTACTGTAATATCGTGCAAATATTTCAGTCTTCATTTTGCCATACTAATACATAATGATCGTGATCTATCTTGATCATCTATCTTTTCCAAACTGATAATGTATTCCTTCATGGAATTTACCAGTTTCACTTCCTTATTGTTCATTTATCACCTAGTATCGGTAACAGATTATGTTATACGTGTTTCGTCGGCAAAACAAACAGAACTAAAGGATCTAAGAATCGCTCAGTAAGTAACAATGCGATTATGGCTGATTTCAGACAATCTGCGGCATTAAATTTTCTCACGTTGTCTCGTAACGATCGTGATTTTCCTTCTGATCCTTCAGATTAAACGTCCTTGAACATCGTTAACTAAATCATGAATTTATAACGAACCCCATTTTTCATTATTTTTTAACAAGATTCCAAAAGATATGAAAAGTAGACAAAACGGAGAGTTTATCTGAACATAATATTTATCGAATAAATCGAAATTTTATTACACGTATTTAAATATTTAAATAATCTATCATTCGAGTGTGTAATTTGTAATTATAAAATTTTATAATTCGTAAACTCGTAGAAGGCAATTAAAAACTCATGAATACACAAGTGTGTGTCACTTCATGTATGTACTTGTTGTATCGGGTATTTATGACATTCAAATAATAATATCTACATTTAGCTTTCGAAAATTAACTTGCTAATACGAAGCGTATTTACCTTCATATTTTATAATAAACTTAATTATTTCGTTAGCAATGAAACATGTGCGTCTCGCAGAAATGTAAAAAATCGTAGACAAATATAATGTTCCTAGTTTTACTTAACTTCTTAATTTTATTTACAATGATTATTGTAACGAAGTGTCTTGAAGTGGCAATAACTCAAATTTAATCCAAGTTTTACGAACACATAATCAAACTCGAATTTTATTCTTTAAGATATAGTTCATTCGAGTAACTCTGAAACGTAATTAATTAAAGCTTAGAAACGAAAGATTAAAAACATTTAATCCTCAATGGTGTATCTATTCCACTCTATATTAATGTAGTATCGTGGACGAAAGGCCTAAGAAATATCGGGCGAACTATGAACAATGTCGCGAGAGCCGAGGCGTCGTCGGACCCATCAATGTGTCATCGGTCTTTTCCAGTGCATAGTTTCGTGGAAAAGACCTACGTGACCCTGGCCACGAGCGCCTGCAGAACACGTGTGCGGTGGGCCTAGGAAAAAGACAACAGAATGCGGCAACGGCCAGAGCGTTAGTCGAAAAGCAGAGTGCGAGTCGAGGAGCCGAGTGCGAGCTGAGCGGAGACAGAGGTTGCGAGTGGCGTTGCCGAGAGAGTGTGGATTGCGCTGTTTTCTGTGCGTTTGGCGTGAATAGTTCAGGTTGAACAACAATCGTCTTTTTCTGTCTGATTAACATCTCTATTGTCCACTCTTTGTAAACACATTATATCACGATATTACATATTTTTGGGGGCTCAGCCGGGATTGGACAAGACAGACAAAACGAAACGATTTAACAGAGCTATTCGAGCTAGTTGTGAATTTACCGGTGCGGTAAAAGACGATATCGTTGACGGTTTAAGTTTGTGTAGTGTGAAAAATGGCAAACGTCGGGGACGAGCGATTGTCGGGTGAAGAGGGTTCGACGCTGGAGGAGCTGAGGAGTAAGCTCGCGCGAATGGACCTCCCTATATCGGGTGCGAGGTCAGTGCTGATTGCAAGGCTGAATCGGGCGTGTAGGGCTGGACAATCGTATCGTAAGGGATCGACGGGCGGTGAAGAGCTAACCGGTCAACGAGATTTAGAAAATGTACAGAGAGCTGAGCGTGATTGTAACGAAGATGAAGATGTTGAGAAAATGAATACGAAGGAGTTGAAGGAGCGCCTCGCTAGTTTGGGTTTAAAAACGACGGGAAGAAAAGTAGAATTACGCGCACGGCTACAAGCGGCCATGGATGGTAACGACATATCGTCGGAAGAAGAAAGCGACGACGAAAGTGAGGATGAAGATGACAAGAAAAACGCAAGAGGATACAAGAGAGATACGCGAAGGGTGCATCAGGACCGTGACGAATGTTGTCGAAGGGCATGTGTTGGTTCGACACTGAGTTTTAGAGACGTCGAAGATGCATTAGAGTCGTTTAGTGGCAACAGAGGTGAAAATGTCGAACGATGGTTCGAGTCGTTCGAGGAAGTCGCTGATACGTGCATGTGGTCGGATGGGCAGAAGGCAGTCTACGCCAGGAAGCTGCTGAAGGGATCAGCGAAAATATTCGCGAGCTTCGAGTGTCATGCCAGGACTTGGCATGAGTTGAAGAGGGGGCTAGTGAAAGAATTTTCGAGGAAAGTCAACAGTAGGCAAGTTCATCAGAAACTTGAAGAAACGAAAAAGGAGAGTGATGAAGCATGTTTGGCTTACATGTACCGCATGCTCGAAATAGCCAGCCATGTGGACATGGAGGAGGAAGCAAAGGTGGAATACATAGTGGATGGAATAATAGACGGCGAGAACAATAAGGCTGTATTGTACGGCGCTACGTCAATCAAAGAGTTGAGGAAGAGGTTAGTGATGTACGAAGAGCAGAAGAATCGCAGAGCAAAGTCGATTGTGAAGCCGGCTAAAACCCAGAAGAACGGGAAGCCCAGTCAATTTGTAGACGCAATGAAGAAAAGAAGATGCTCCATTTGCGGTAGTGAGGATCATCTAAGGGTTAAGTGCCCGGAGAAAGGAAAAGGTATGAAGTGTTTCAAATGCAACGAGTTTGGACATGTGGCGGCGAATTGTACAGCGCGACAAGTAAAGACTTACGTAATCTCAAGACCGGGGAGGAAGAAGTACGTGAAGGACGTGTCGATAGATGGCTGCAGGTTTGTCTCGTTAGTGGATACAGGTAGTGACCTTACGTTCATACGAGCGGATGAGTATGCGAGGTTAGGAAACTGCAAACTTAGGTTCGATGGTTTTGGTTCCGCTGGCAATAGTACCTGGGGCGAGTTTACAAGGGTAATGACGGTCGACGGGTACGACTTTACTGTCACCCTGCATGTTGTCTCGAATAAGGTAATGACAAGACACAGTCTACTCTTAGGTACCGATTTTTTAGACCAGGTAGAGTTGCGAGTCAAACGGGGCGAGGTGACATTTTTACGACTCGACGATCAGACCGACGGTCACGAGGACGCGCCGGATGTACTGAGGATAAACGCGATAGAACAATCCGACGAGATCGACTTGTCGCATGTACGAGAACCGCATTATCGTGAAGCGATTCGAGATATTATTAAAGGGTATAGGCCGGAGAAGAAGAGAGACGTCGGGATAACCGCGAAAATAGTTCTGAAAAGCGACAAACCGGTAGCGCGAAGACCGCGAAGACTGGCGCCGTCGGAAAGAAAGGAAGTAGATGATCTGATGGAAGCGTGGACAAACGAGGGTGTCATCAAACCGTCAGACTCGGAGTATGCGAGCCCGATAGCGGTAGTCCGAAAGAAAGATGGCTCCATCAGGGTTTGCGTCGATTTTCGTGAGCTTAACGAACTCATTGAGTGTCCGCATTTTCCGTTGCCGTTAATTGAAGACGTTTTAGACGCGTTGCAGGGCGCCCAGCTTTTTACAACAATAGATCTAAAAAATGGGTTTTTCCACGTAAGTCTAGACAAGGATAGCCAGAAGTACACCTCTTTTGTTACGCCCACGGGGCAATACGAATTTCTGAAGTTGCCGTTTGGTCTGAAAATTTCCCCTATTGTCTTCCAAAAGTACATATCGAAGATCTACAAAGAACTGATGGATAAGGGTATTGTCATCGTGTACATGGACGATATCATTATCCTTGCGAAGAATTTAGAGAAGGCATGGGAGCGCCTGCAAATGGTCGTAGAATTAACTGGGCAGTATGGGCTAGTCATAAATTGGAAAAAATGTCGTTTTATGCAGAGGGAAATCGAGTATTTGGGACACATGGTCTCGGGAAACACCATAAAGCCGTCCGCTCATAAAACTAAGGCCGTTGCAAACTTTCCCAAGCCAACATCGGTTAGAAAAGTCCAGAGTTTTTTGGGGCTTACAGGATATTTCCGAAAATTCATTAGAGGTTACGCGAAGATTGCCAAACCCTTAACCGATCTGTTGGAAAAGGGGATAGACTTCAAGTTCGGGGATCGGGAATCAGAAGCTTTCGGAACTTTGAAAGCAGCGCTTACCAGCGGGCCTGTTTTAACACTCTATAGAATAGGCGCAGAGACCGAGTTGCATACTGACGCGTCCGCAGAGGGTTACGGAGCAATATTAATGCAACTGGATCTGAACGACGGTAAATTCCATCCAGTCTACTTTGCCAGCGGAAAAACAACTCCCGCAGAAGCGAAGTACACCAGCTACGAACTAGAGGTGCTAGCAATAGTAAAAGCGTTGAAGAAGTTCAGGGTATATCTGTTAGGTGTGCCGTTTACTATTGTTACGGATTGTCAAGCGTTCGCCATGACGATGAGAAAGAAAGACTTGTGTGTGCGTGTGGCTAGATGGGCCTTGTTGCTAGGCGAGTTTAAGTATCAAGTATGTCATCGGCCGGGAAAAAGTATGCAGCATGTAGATGCTCTGAGTAGGAACCCCCTGCCGAGCACTATGTATGTAACGGAGAGTGAAGACGGGCTGATTGCACGGTTGAGAAGGGCACAGAACGAGGACATTGAAGTCCGTAGGATTTTGGACGCCGCAACGTGCAGTCAGGCCGATGGGTACGTGATAAGAAACGATATTTTGTATAAGGAGTGTAAGGACGATGTGCTAATAGTAGTACCGAAGGCGATGCAGACGCAAGTAGTCAGGCAAGCGCACGAGCGTGGGCATTTCGGGGTTACCAAAACCGAAGCTATGGTCAAGAAGGACTTCTGGTTCAAGGGGTTGCGCGAAAAGGTCGAACGCGTGGTATCCAACTGTCTCGACTGTATCCTAGCCGAACGGAAGTCAGGCAGGCAAGAGGGATATCTTAATCCGCTGGACAAAGGCGACACGCCGTTAGATACTTACCATATTGATCATGTGAGCCCCATGACAGCTACAAAGAAGAGATACGCGCACATCTTTGTAGTGGTGGATGCGTTCACGAAGTTCACGTGGCTTTATCCCACCAGGTCTACTAATACCGCTGATGTTGTCGACCGACTGAAGAAGCAAGCGGCTATTTTTGGGAATTCACGGCGAATCATCTCCGATCGGGGAACAGCGTTCACGTCCAACGCTTTCCGAGAGTATTGCGAAGGAGAAAACATAAAGCATTCATTAATCACGACGGGGGCGCCGAGGGGGAACGGGCAGGTGGAGAGGATAAACAGGACCCTCATACCATTACTAACTAAACTGACTGCCCCTAAACCCGATGACTGGTATAAGCATGTCGATCAGGTTCAGAAACACCTAAATTCCACCGTAAACAGAAGCACAGGGAAGACTCCTTTCCAGCTACTGGTCGGGGTCGAAATGCAAGTCAGGGAAGAGGCGAAGGTTAGAAAGCTGATCGACGAAGAGTGGGCCTCGAGGTTTGAAGAACAACGTCGCGAGCTACGTGAGGACGCGAAGAGGAAGATCGCCGCAACTCAAGAGGAGAATCGTCGAAGTTACAATAAAAGAAGAAAGAGCGCGAAGCAGTATCGAAGGGGGGACCTTGTCGCCATAAAGAGAACGCAGTTCGGCGCAGGGTTAAAACTCGGGGGCAGATTTTTAGGTCCGTACCGGGTCGCGCGAGCCATGCGAAATGACCGCTACACTGTGGAGAAAGTAGGGGAGCATGAGGGGCCCGCGCACACCTCGACGACTGCAGATTTCATGAAACCCTGGGTCCTGAACGCCGAAGATGACGCATCAGACGATAGCGAGAGCGAGCGCAACATCTGAGGGCAGATGTTATTGCAGGATGGCCGAGTGTAGTATCGTGGACGAAAGGCCTAAGAAATATCGGGCGAACTATGAACAATGTCGCGAGAGCCGAGGCGTCGTCGGACCCATCAATGTGTCATCGGTCTTTTCAAGTGCATAGTTTCGTGGAAAAGACCTACGTGACCCTGGCCACGAGCGCCTGCAGAACACGTGTGCGGTGGGCCTAGGAAAAAGACAACAGAATGCGGCAACGGCCAGAGCGTTAGTCGAAAAGCAGAGTGCGAGTCGAGGAGCCGAGTGCGAGCTGAGCGGAGACAGAGGTTGCGAGTGGCGTTGCCGAGAGAGTGTGGATTACGCTGTTTTCTGTGCGTTTGGCGTGAATAGTTCAGGTTGAACAACAATCGTCTTTTTCTGTCTGATTAACATCTCTATTGTCCACTCTTTGTAAACACATTATATCACGATATTACATTAATATTAAAAAAACATACAAATCGGCGTCAAAAGATGTCAATATTTACAATCATAAAAATCGCCACGTTAAATCATCTTTTCATCTACTAATCCCACTCATAACAGCACACTCACCAAACAAACTATCAATGATCGCAAACGAGTCACAATGCCTTTCACATTTTACGTAAGCAAAAAAAGAATACAATGATCGTGATAGAAACTTTACAAGTGTCCCATTTACATATGTGCGTGTCTGTGTCAAGACTGCAATCAGTAAGATTAATCTCGTCTGTCGTCGACATCATGCTTCTCCGCAACCTTACTAGTTGGCACCGAATAATGGTACAATCGTCTCGTAACATGTATGATTGATAACTCGTCACGCTAGAGGGGCATATTCATTACTCGTCGCTTCAGATTGCATCACGTTAATATTAATTAGCGACAGAAACTACGATAAAGGTCGCGAACTCTCGTATGTTGAACCTTAACATTGGGGCAGTGAACGATATTTATGGAGTAGAGATGATATAGCACTGCACGTACGTAGCTGTGCGCATAGCATCGGATTCCATTGACTGTTAAGGGAATTAAAATGAGAAGAGAGAAGAATTTTCCATAACGATGCTACTAAACGGTATCGAGAAGAATCATTTCGTCGATGGTCTACAATAAAAGATTATAATACGTACTTGAGGCGGATAAGTCTCCTACGTGAAAATTACATTGAAGAAGAAGAAGAGAAAGAGAGCGATATAGAACCATGCGTTCCTTCAAGAAAAAAGAAGAAAAAAACCGACTAGATGAAGTAAGTAGTTCGCAAAAATATAACGTATCGTACCTTCGTGACTTTCCATACGAAAGTCGTATTCAGCTCTCCGCGGCTCACCGAATTAAAAAAAAAAATCGTGTTTGTAAGTGTGCTTTAGATACCGAAAAAAACAAGTTTTAAAAATCATGTGACAAGCGCATTTTTAAATCTGAGACGTTATCCTCCTTTGTTCTCCCGCCCCTGCCTTTTCTACGCCCGTCGAGATCGAATTCTCGCGATATTTTGCAATTCGTAGCTGCCTCTTTGGCACGAACAATTAATGTCACGTTTTTAGAGGATTAGACGCTGAAACTATTAAGAGCTGCTCGTCAGAATATTCCTTTTAATCTTTCACACGATGTAAACTTCCGTGGTAATCGACTTTGAAGTTTATTATCTCGTAATCTTTTCATCGAATTTTAATCCTTTTAGGCTTAAATCTGCCGAGTTTCTGAGCACTGCGTACACATGCAAGCAAAATTTCTCTGAGAAGCGGAAAACTTCGAAATTTTTGTATTTATCTATAACGGCATTGTTTTGCATTTGTATTTGTATTTATCTAAATTTCAAGAATGTCTGAAAGTTGCGAAAATTAAGACATCGATATTTTCTTGGTTGCTTGTGGTAGCTGGTATGGCAAAGTAAGTGTACGAAATTTCTGGGATCTATGGGAAAATTCTCGTTTAGCAGTTACGCGTAGGAAAACTTTCAGAAGCAATCGTAATTAATAAATTGACAGTGGAAAAAGTAATTGGCCGATCGCGAATGGTTTTTCCACGCTTATTATAGCTTTAAATCGCGTTACATCTACAATTAGTCTTGAATTGTACCTCCGTAAAAACAAAAACATGTTTCTCCACTGTAACAGCACGAACGACTCCCACGCATACGTCGAATACTCGCTGCGATTCGAATTCCAGGTATTTGTAGCTCGACGATATTTCTCGAAACACTCTGAAATTGGAATATTCTTCGCGCATTTCTAAGATTCTTCAAGAAGAGATTTCAAGCACTTCTAGGGAGAAATTTCTTGGAAGATTATCTCTGTACTCTTTATGAACATAACGTGAACTTGGCATTATAATATACAGCATGTTGAATGCTGAAATTATCGATTTTATATACAGATTGTTACGACCGTTCGCGGAGAGACGTTGTTGGAATAAACTGTGATTTATAACTTGTTATATCGGTGTCTTATTCAATTCAATAACGCACACAAATACAAAGGAAGGGTATTGCAGATTTATGGAGATTATGGAGAAAGATATTAAATTTGTCAATAAATGCTTTGTTACAGTTGGTACGACCGTTCGCGGAGAGATGCGGTCGCGAGGACGCGTCAGCGAGAGGCGTAAATTCTCGCGACGACTATGTTAATCGACGCCGCGAAATAGTCGTTCCCCTGTTTCGGTTAAGACAACAGAGGTGGTTTAATGAATGTAACACTGTATTAACAGGTTAACATAGAGTGATATATTTTACAATAATATGATGAATATGTTACAGAAATTTGACTCGACTTTACGATATCTCTAGATAAATTCGTTTGCTCGTCAGATTTGTCGAAGTGTCACGTTTGACTCGTCAGAAGGAACTGATCCCCTTCGATTATTCCTTTGTCTCATTTGGAAGATGACCCCCACTATGCTCGGGTCACGCCACCGCTCGCGCCTATGATCACGTATGCCTCTTCTTGCGTGAAAAACGTAACGGTCAAAAATCGACGTTTCTAGAGCTCGCTGCTTGGCAACAACTATGCTCTCGTCGATACATTGTATATGATCCGACGGACAGATAGGGCGATCTGCCTGCGACACTGTAGGGCCGCGAGCGACGGTTAGAAAATACAGCCTGTGGTAAGCCTCGTGGCGTAACACAGATTTTACGTTAATTTTATTCGAAAGATTTAGGTCAAATTTTTCCTTCGAAGAAGATTTTTCTGTCTTCAAAAGCGATTTTCCATCATTAATCGAAATATCATTTTTGCAATGGCTTGCTAGTGGGATTACGTGTTAAAACGTTCAGCTTTAAAGAGGATTATCTCCATCTCGGCGAGACTAGGCTCTCTAAAAATTGATGAATCCTGTACAGACAATATCTATAGTAAGCAACGCGTCGTCAAAACTTCAAAATATTATTACCCCGCTTTTACGTCGCAGATGTCGACAAAAATATTAATGAGATTTCCTAAGATAATCTCATACTTATTTGTATCGTTAATTCAATCGACTAAGGAACAAGTGGTGAAGAACTATTAGCAGAATCCAGGGAAGGTTTTACTGGCAAGTTTTATTACAAAACATCTAAGAACGATTTACATCATAATAAAAATAATCGCGCTATCTCGTCGCGTGACATGCGCACGAGGTCTCTGCGATTGCTAATCGATCTACAAATACTTACACGTACATATGTACAAAACTCGTGGCCATACACCACGTTGTCCATATTATTTTCATCTCGTTAATATATTTTGTATATTTATGATGTTATTATTTTACTAGTATAACGATTATTGCACTATATTCTATAAGATGGAGCTTTTGTACGAACAATTTCAGGAACTTTTATAACAAAGGAAAGTACTAATTTTTAACATTAACTACCCACGACAATTTACGACAATTATTTTAACCTACGTTCTTACTCTAATTTTTATTCGCTCGCCTAATGATTGAATTTTTAATCAATCATTGTTGATGAAAAATTGCGATAATTGCATTGCGGATCTTTATGCAAATGCATATTTTCGTGGATACAATAATACAATTGAAAGATTTGATACAATCGAAAGGACTTGGGCAAAAGTATGTTTCTATCCATTAAATATCATCGATAGTGCTGTACTTTTGGATATTTTACAAAATTTTGCGTCATACGCATTCTATGAATTTTCGTATCTTCGAATCACCCATAATTGCATAAAAATCCGCTGTTTTGTGATAATGAATATTAATGACGGTGGAATTTAAGATTCCTGGATTCAGTAACTTGTCTTACTCTAATACATGTATTGCACGTTTTTGGAAGACTAAAGATTCTTTGCTCGAGATCAACGCGACAAATATTGTACTTCGTGGTGAACGTTTCGCTACAGCCTTTCGACCTCTGTGATCGAGTTTTCGCTTTTCCTCGATTTTATACTCGATCTCCGTAGCATGCTACTCCTTAAAGGTTCACCGCGAAGCGACGCTCTTGTCACGTAAAATAACAAAATAAAAAAAGGAATTTGAGGTAAAAATAAAAAAGAAAACTTTATTTTTTTTCTAACATCAATACACTTTACAATCTACTTCCGAACTCTAGGCGTGACTTTCTAAGACTGACTCTTATGATTTTACTTTCGATCGGATCCGATTACTTTCTTTTGTCATCCCTCAACAACCCCACCGTCCATGCATTTGCTAGGCGTCCGCGATCGTTGCCACGTGCTCTTTCTTCTAGAACCTTCGGTGGAAGGACCGTTGGGATGTTGATGGTTCATTAGGCACTTCAGCGATATACATTGTCGCCGAGTGCCGCCACATCTTTATCTCTATCGTCAGTCCGTCGGATTTGAAGTATGCCGGTCGTGACATTACCCAATAACTGAAAACCCCGAAGCCAACGTCGCCTGTCTACTGTTTATGGCCTGACTTCGTCGCAGTCTTTTGTCTACGCGCTGTCAATGGCTTCAGTGCTTGAGAAAACTAAAAAGACCAGATGTAGAATTTTCTTAGAAGTGGTAACCATTTCAACATTCAGGAAATTTGGCGTTCCACTTTTTTGACAAATAAATTTTTTAACACGCTGTACATAGTAGTAGCAATATGCTTCTGTTCATAAATTTTTAAGGACTAACGAGTGATGGCTAAAATCTTCTGGAAGTTAATCAGAAGTGTGTCCTTGTCAACATATATCAAGGCCCAAGGTATTGGTGCTGGCTTCCCTTTTGTTAGTATTTATTTGACTATGTAATTGTACTATTTGATCCGCTTCAACGTGATTTCGGCCTATTTTCAAGAAGGAAAGGGGAAATATAACCCTCCCTCCTTTTTATCGATTTACTTTCGCGTTTCGTCTCAAAATTATGTTAAATTTTGCTTGTTACAGTACCACGCCAAAAGAATTTACTTATAATTCTCAATGAGAGTTGATTGAAAATAGTTCGGTCGAGTAGTAATAACTCCATTTGATTTTAGGATTGAGTTCGACTCTATTTTATTTTGAATTTCTTGAATTTCCTTATAAGATTTCGAGTATGTTGCTGGTCCGTGATTGAATGTTGCTTTTTTCACTATGAAGTGATATGTGTCATCAACGGCATCAAAAGACACAATGAGGAACCGAACGCACAAGACAAGATAGATAATTTATTTTCTAACTGTGAGCACAGGAACTACTACATACTTAATCCTTAAAGAACAGGGCACAATAGATAATTATTATTATTAAATAATTTCCATTGAAGTACTTTTTACTATCAACTCAACATATGTATAAATATATGTATATAAATGAGATGAATGCAAATGAATTTTAGAGAATTTTAAAGAATGCTTTGCACTGTTTCGGTAAAGTTATAATTCAGTCCTAAGCGGTACAAAGTAAAGTGTATAATTTATTTATTTTAATTTACAATGAAGAACGCAAGAATGATCATTAGATCGCTTATGCAAATAATAAATTTTCATTATTTTTAAAAATGCAATAATTATTTTAAGTTTAACTGGGAATTGTCAAGATTTATAGCTACTTCGTTTATGATTAATAAATATTGATTGGGTGAAACTATAGAACCGTAACGTCTTTTCCGATTTCAATGACTTTTGAATATGTTGTCAAGTGCATGATTGCGAACAACTACCTTCTTTAACTATCTAAGAAATCTATCTATATCATTACAATGAATTCTGTTTATAAATTACATATCATATATGTAGGGTTTACATTAGAATTAGGGTTAGGGGCTTGAAACGAATCTGCGTTTGGGTTACACGTTGTCGTTATGCAATAGAGAAGACATTGACTAGTGCAAATACGATTATTATAGAACCGGACAAGTAACCGTGGTAGTTAGGTACTCGAGAAACTAATGACAATGATCCTAGGTTCAATAACGAATCCGCGGCCGACGGGATGATAGATGAACGTACTCACAAAATCTAAGTCGGACGCGTAATATTCACTGGTCGTAAAGAGTTACTCCTTTCATCAGTGAGATCGCGAGCGAGAGAATGCCTTTCTCGTCCCGATGATGCCACAGAGGAAAACTATAATGGGGTGTGTCTAAGGACACGAGATCATCGGATTCGTCGAGAAAAGCCTTCGTTCAGAAAGTAAGGGAAATTGGCGTTGCTGCTAATTGGTCAATCTCCATATCGGTGGTTAGAAAAAGATGCTAGCCGCCCTCGAGGGAAAGTTGCTAGTGGGAGACGCCGCTCGTTGAAAAATATGTCTCCCCTATCTTCCTGTAGTTGGGACAAAGACTGTTTGTCTGTTTGAAGGACTTTAGTTAACTAAACCTTAAGATTTATAACGAGCCCTCGGGCTAGCCGAACATGTACTGCGGAGACGCATCGACATCCGGCAATCATCTTACTCGAAGAATAGGGTCTGCGTGTGGCGAGCCACGGGAGAGAAACCGTTGGAATGTTTACTGTCGCGTGTCGCCACGAATATTTCTTTTAAGGAGAGCTATAGAATTACTCCATACCTTTGTTAGGCAAAGCGTTCATCCCTTGTCCGCGGCTACGTTGGACGACAGACTGTCACCTCGAGCCAAAGCTCACCGTCACTAATCTCGAACAATTACAATCGGATTGAATAACTACAATAGTTTAGTTACAGTTATAGTAGACTTTAGATTGCAATGTTGCGGGGCTATCCAAAGGTTCCGGTGTCCTTTCATCTCCGACATATAGATATACATGTATATTTGACGAAATATACTAAAGCAATATTGACCCTTTGTCGCTGAAAGTATCAAACTACAAAACTTCCTTTCAAATTTTCAGAATAAGGAAATCAGGATCATGATAAATAATTGGAACCCCGCGCTACCCCGCGCTACCTCCCCCGTGGCAGAAGTGTAGCAGAACTCTCCGCACTAACGACGCTAATACTACAAAGAAAAGGAAAATAGAAACAACAACGCAAATAAACACTCACAACAGGTTCGCCGTATTGGAATCCTCAAACGACGCCATGGAAATCGTAGAACCGCCACCAAACCAACACTCACAGAGAATCCCCCCTCCCCCACCAATATTTGTGGACGACGTCATCGACATACAGACAATGATCAAGTCCCTAGAGAGAGATATCTGCAAGGAGGAATATAACCTTAAGATAAGTAACAATAAAGTAAAAATACTGCCGACGAACCCAGAAGCTTACAGAAAACTCACCAAGACACTCAGGACCCTGAACGCCAACTTCCACACCTACCAACTCAAACAGGAAAGGCCTTTCCGGGTGGTCCTACGAAACATACACCACTCAGCAGACATAGACGAACTCAAATACGAACTCTCAAAACTCGGCCACGAAGTCATCGACGTAAGTAATATAAGGCATAGAGTCTCGAAAGACCCGTTATCCTTATTCTTCCTAGACATTAAACAAAAGCCGAACAATAAAGAAATCTACAACATCAGTCGCCTAATGAACGCGATAGTAAAGATCGAACCACCGCTCGTGAAAAAAGAAATAGTGCAATGCAAAAGGTGCCAAAGGTAAGGTCATATGCAGAAATACTGCAACCATACTTTCCGCTGCGTTAAATGAGCAGGCACTCACTCCATTGACCAGTGCGCCAAATCACCGGAAACCCCAGCGAAATGCATCCACTGCCAAGGGAACCATCCTGCCAACTACAAAGGCTGCCCAGCATATAAAACACTATACACGAACAGGTACCCTAAGCTCAGAGCAAAAGAGGTATCCAACCAAACACCCAGCCCGCCGAAATTCACGACTACCCCAACCCCCTCAACCAACCAAACACCCAGTCCTACCAAATTCATCTCCACCTCAACCTCCTATGCCCAAGCAGTACAAGGCATCCAAAATAACCCGAACAGCCAAAGGAATCTTCCCCAAAACAGTGTCCCCAACCCACCTAACACAGACAACTCCCCAAGGCTTGAAAAGCTAATAGAGAAACAATCGGAGCAAATAAATCACTTGCTATCGCTACTAACACTCATCGTGGAAAAATTAGCACGCCCCGACTCAAAATAAAACCAAGGCGCATAGCACTCTGGAACGCCAACGGTCTAGCGCAACACAAACTTGAACTAGAACTCTTCTTAAAACACCAGCAAATCGACGTAATGCTCGTATCGGAAACCCACTTCACCGACAAGAGCTACCTGAAAATAAATGGTTACAAATTCTACCATACCCAACACCCCAGCGGAAAGGCCCACGGTGGCACCGGAATAATAATCAAAGCAAGTATTAAGCACTACGAACTTCTATCATTCCAGAAAGACTACCTCCAAGCAACAAACGTAGCAATAGAAGACTGTCATGGCTCAATCACCACCTCAGCGGTATACTGCCCTCCCAGACACTCCATCGCCAAAGAAGACTTTGATAACTTCCTGGACACCCTGGGCAATAGATTCATAGTTGGAGGAGACTATAACGCCAAGCACATCCAATGGGGCTGCAGACTGGTTACAGCAAGAGGCAAAAACCTCTTAAACAGCATAATAAACAACAACCTCAAATACTTCACCACATACGAACCCACATACTGGCCCACTGACACCAACAAAATACCCGACCTTCTCGACTTCTTCATAACTAAAAATATCCCATCAAGACACGTCCAGATCAACTCCTCGGCTGATCTCTCCTCTGATCATTCTCCCGTGATAGCAACAGTCAGTTCAACAGTCATCGAGAATACACCTAATGGCTCCATTCACAACCAACACACCAACTGGCAGCTCTTCAGAGAAGTCTTTACACACTCAACCTCAGCCTTCACCCCACTAAAAACAAAGGAAGAAATCGAAGCAGCCACGGAATACTTAAACACGAGCATAATAAACGCAATCCGCCTCCCCACACCGACAAAGCCATCTAACAACGAACAAGAATATCCCCAATACATACTAAAAAAAAATAGCAGAAAAACGTAGACTAAGAAGAGTATGGCAGACCCATAGAACACCGGATGACAAACGCAAACTAAACAACGCAACTAGAAAGCTATCTAGAACCTAAAAAAACTATAAAAACGACTGTTTCCATAAATACCTCGCCAGCTTATCCCCCACAGCCGACTCCAACTACTCACTATGGAAGGCCTCCAGGAAACTCACACGCCCCCCACAAATAATCCCACCTATCCGCCGTCCGCAAGGTGGATGGGCGCGAAGCCCTATAGAAAAAGCCGACCTGTTTGCTAAACACTTGTCAAAAGTATTCAAACCCCATTCCCCCAAAGCCGCCGCGGACGTTACTGAATACCTGCACACCCCCTTCCAAATGTCCCCTCCTATCGAACCCTTCTCCTCTGCAGAGACTATAGAAACAATCAGTCGCCTAAACCCCAAGAAAGCAGCAGGACACGACCTAATAGGCAATAAAGCAATCAAGGAACTTCCCACAAAAGGGATAGCACTCATCACATCGATTTTTAATGCTATCCTTCGCCTGAAACACTATCCTAAAGCCTGGAAAATCTCATTGATTACCCTCATCCCTAAACCCGGTAAACCGATATACGAAACCAGCTCCTATCGCCCAATCCTACCTTGTTTTACCTACCCTGTCCAAACTATTCGAGAAGATGCTCACGAACCGACTCCTTCCAATCCTAGAGAACTTGAAAACACTCCCAGATCACCAATTCGGCTTCCGAAAACATCATTCTACAGTAGAGCAAATCCACCGCTTAACTCATACGATCAGCCAAACACTCGAAAAGAAAAAATATTGCTCAGCGGTTTTCCTAGACATCCAACAGGCATTCGACAAAGTATGGCATGAAGGGCTACTATACAAGCTTAAAAAGATCCTACCTCACCCCTACTACTCCATCCTAAAATCTTACCTAATCAATAGACAATTCATGGTTAAATGCCTAGACGCCACTTCCGCAACATTCCCAATAGAAGCCGGCATACCCCAAAGTAGTGTCCTCGGACCCCTACTGTACTCCATCTACACTGCCGACCTACCTATATCAAACGATATAACAATAGCGATATTTGCAGACGACACAGCGCTATTAGCTACCCACGCAGACCCGGTAATAGCCTCATCCACTCTCCAGCGAAGTCTCGACTCCATGGAAAAGTGGTTTCACAAATGGGGCTTCAAAGTCAACGAAAAGAAATCCTCACATGTAACCTTCACGCTTCGAAAACAAACCTGCCCCCAGGTCACCATCAACAATGCAACAGTTCCTAGCAGGGACACAGTCCGATACCTGGGCATGACCCTGGACAGGAGACTAACGTGGAAGACACACATCTCAGATAAAACGAAGCAACTAAAGGACAAACTAAAAAAACTCTATTGGCTCACGGGCCGACGCTCCAAACTAAACATACAGAATAAAATTACCCTCTACAAGACCGTAATAAAACCTGTCTGGACCTACGGAATCCAACTATAGGGAACAGCAAGTAACTCCAACATCGAAATACTACGACGATTCCAATCGAAAACGCTAAGAGCCTTAATAGACGCACCTTGGTATGTTACCAACGAAACCATCCATCGCGACCTCAAGATACCTACAGTCAAAGAGGAAATAGCAAAATATAGCGACAGATATAGCAAAAGAGTCAAGAAACACCGAAACCCCCTAATCACTGGACTACTCGATACGATGGACCAGATTCGCAGGCTGAAGAGGTACTACCCGCTAGACCTAAACGTTAGATTCATTTAATTATCCAAATTAAGCATATGCACTTACTTATAATACTTATAAATTATACCTATCTATAATAAGTATTAACTTATTGTAAATAAACAGCCATGTCACTGCGCCACGCCAGAAAAATTACTGAAAATTCTCAACGCGAGAATTGATTGTAATTTCAACAAATAAATAAAAAACAAAACCTCCAAACTCTTCAATTCTCTCCACCTAACCACCCACAAATCATTCACAAACATGCAATTCTCGACAAAAGAAGAACTTATCGTCAGTTGTCCTTAACATCTCGTTCATTCATTTGGTCCCTATCCCCCTATTTCCTCCCACTGCGATGATCGCACTACATTTTTCCACGTCTCTACTCTATTCTCTGGATGATCTGAATTCTCGAGCAGTCGAGTGACGATTGATCTGTACAATTGATCGATTTCTTTTTACTACAGACATGCAAGAAATTCCGTGTTGGAGAGCGATGTTGCGAGTTCGAGTGCCTGGACCATCTGAAGACCGGAACTGGTATAGTTTATGTCGTTGATGATAATAATTCCTCCACGACTCAGCAACAAGAGCTACTCTGGGTGATGAGCTTAATGGTGCTGTTGCGGCTATTTTAATTTTTCAACAAGGATCCAAATGGCGCCGTTGACGAAATTCTTTCATTATAAACGTCAACGATCAACATCAGCCATCAGGGAACGAAGAAGGTACGCTGTAACGTGTCTGAGTAATTATACCTCGAGGAGTACATACAGTTATGTAATGAAGATTCGTATGTGAGTGTTTGTTTTCTTATTTCTTTTCCCTTTGTTTCATTTGAATGGATTTTTGTACTCAAAGAGCGAGGTAAGATTACGTCAGATACGTTTTTACATATGCTAAAAAAATGGAAAATGATGATGATGAATCAATGACACGTAGAAAATTATAATCTATTGTATTGCTGTTATCTAATGGTGTTGTAGTTGACTGTATGGTGGATGTATCTAATGGTGTTGTAGTTGACTGTATGTTGTTCAATATTGCTATGAAACTCTTCTGATTCATTGTCACTTATACGAAGGATGGAAGTATACGAAATTGATAAAATTATTAATAATATTTACGAAGAGAAAGTAAACTGTTGGATATATGACAAAATAATTCTATTTTAAATAAGAGACTGGTCAGAGTGGTTATTTTGTTTACAAAATCAAACAAACTTAATGAATGTAATGGTAAGGAAGTAACTATAAGTGGCTGTTAAACTATTTTTATGCTTGAAAAGTAATTCGCAAAGTAATGTAAAGCAGTACTACTGAGTTGTACATAACCTCTTTCAGAATTTGTTCTTAACCTCTTGCTTCATAACTTCCTTAATTATACTCTTCAAACTTATTGACTACTTCGATGTTGTTACGAACAGAAACTGATAAAATATTAATCTTAAATATAGATTGAAATGAAAGCTTGTCAGGTAAATATATATATATATATGTGTACTACTTACTCAAACTATGGATCACATAACCTATACAAAAAAAAAAAAAAAAATTATTGTACACTATAAAGCAAGAGGTTAAATCTTTAATCTGTTAAGAATTAAATTTTTTATTGTAACTGCGAAAATTATAAAAGTACCAAGCGAAGCAAGTACGGAATATATGCGGAATATGAATCGCTCAACGAACCAAAGAGCGGCTCAGTGACAAAATTAGTAAAGTAAAGACCACAAATATAACAACATTATATTCTACCACAAAATAATTCTCTATACAAAAAAGGTACACAACGAATCGATTTTTCACAACGATAAGAGTCAACAGAACCAATCAAGACCAGGCGAGACTCTCATAAGACAACGATATCAGAGGGATCAAATCAGCGACTTCAATCTATGTTACAGAGTATAGTTATCAAGAAAAATTGCTCTTTTCATGAAAAGTATGGTAATGATACTCTTATAATACATTGTATATCTGGCAGTCGGGTGTGCCCGTGGCCATCGGAAATGTAAAGACGACGCTTTTAGAAAGTGATAGCGCCATCGCGTTTTAAAAACGCGTTAGAAGAAGGACGGTTTCGCTATCCAAGGCGAATCGAAAAGTGTGCGTGTTGCGAGAATCAGAGTTGATCGAGACGTCGAAGCATAGAGTCGTTAGAATTGAGTTGCGAGTGTTGTCGAGTGTTAGAGTTGCTAGTGAGAGAGAGAGAGAGAGAGAGAGAGAGAGAGAGAGTTACCAAATAGTTGTCAAGTTATTTGTTGTAAATACGAGCGTTGCATTTAGTTTTCCTGTTAATCAAACATCGTTTCTCTGTCTAACTAATATCTGTATTTTCAATCCATTATTAATATATTCCGATATTACAAGTGGGGGCTCGTCCGGGATTGAATAAGACAGAGAAACGATACGATTTAACGGAGCTATTTCTGCGGGAGTAGAAAAGAATAGAATAAAATGGCAAACGTTGAAGACGAACGATTGTCGGATGAAGAGGATTTGACGCTGGAGGAGCTGAGGAGTAAGCTCGCACAGATGAATCTGCCTATATCCGGTGCGAGATCAGTGCTGGTTGCCAGGTTGAACAGAGCGTGCAAACCTGGTCGATCTACTCCTAAGGATTCGAAGCGTGGCGAAGAACCAACAAACCAGCGAGATCTAAGAAGCAAGCAGTCGAGCCTAACGCAGTCAAGAGGGAGAGGAAGACCTCGAGAAGCTGAGGACGAAAGAGCTGAGAGCGCGTCTCGTTAGCTTGGGGTTGAAGGTAACGGGAAGAAAATTCGAACTACGCGCGCGGCTACAGGCGGCCCTAGAAGGAGACGATGTATCGTCGGAAGAAGAGAGCTCCGACGAAAGTGAAGGCGAGGACGATAAACAAGGCGCGCGAGAATACAGGAGAGGCACGCGAGCGGTGTATCAGGACCGCGATGAGTATCAGCAGAAGGCATGCGTCGGTTCGATGTTGAGTCTTACAGACGTGGAAGGCTTATTAGAGAAATTCAGCGGGGATGATCTGCTGAGTGTAAATCAATGGGTGGAAGACTTCGAGGAAATGGCAGAAGTGTGGGGTTGGTCAGACGCCCACATGGTGGCCTATGCTAAGAAATTACTCGCAGGCTCCGCTCAGGCCTTCGTACGACAAGAGCGATGCGCGAAGTTCTGGGCAAAGCTAAAAAAGGCGTTGAGGAATGAGTTTGAAAATGTAGTAAGAGACCAACAGATACATGGCGAGTTATCCCATAGAAAGAAGAAAGCAGATGAGAGTCTGCAACAATATATGTATCACATGTGCGGGATTGCAAAACAAGGAAGGATTGATACGCAATCCTTGATAGACTACATTATTCAAGGCATTCCCGACGAGGTCGCGAACAAGACTGTGCTATACGGAGCCAGGAATATCGAGCAATTAAAAGAGCGTTTCAGGCGCTACGAAGCGATAAGAAGAGATATGGAGATGAGGACGAAATTTGAGGAGCCGAAGAGTAGCAGGGTAAAGCCGGTGGCGAAGCTGTCCGAAACCGAGAGGAACAAGGAACCCGGTCGATCTGGAGATGCGAGGAAGGCGCGATGCTACAATTGCGGTGATGCGGAGCACGTGTGTGCGGAGTGTCCGAGCAAGTCGAGAGGACCTAAATGCTTCAAATGTAGGGAGTACGGACACATCGCATCAAGTTGCGACAATTTGGGTGAGCCCTCAAAAAAAGTTTACAGCGTGTTTCGGTCGTTACAAACAAGGCGTGGTAAGGATGTTAAGATGGAAAATTTCGAATTGAGCGCGTTGATAGACACCGGTAGTGAGCTGACTCTAATGCGAGCAGATCAGCATGTGAAAATCGGAGCGCCCAGATTAAGTCGGGAAATCGTTGGATTTCGCGGTGTCGGTTCCGGAAGGAATTTTACGCTCGGGAAATTTTCGACGAACATTATTATAGACAATGAGTCGTACTGTATAACCATACACGTAGTTCCAGACACAGTGATGCAACATTCGCTTATTATTGGCGCAGACTTTTTGGACACTGTTGAAATAAGTATAAAAGGGGGAGAATCTTTTATTAGTAGAATAAAGGACGAAAATCCCGATGAGTGTCCGGAAGTCCTCAAGATAGATGTAGAGACACAGGCGAGTGAGATAGATTTGTCGCACGTTAAGGACATGCAACATAGGCTAAAAAGAGATTTGAAGAGAACCAAAGCATTGCTAAGAGACGCTCAAACGATGCTGGAGAGATCGAAAGGTGACTCGACGGGTAAAGCAGCTTTACGACAGCTGAAGAACCAGTTAGAAGATGCAGAATGCGCTAGAGCAGTTGCAGTTAAAGCGAAACAGGCACTGGAGCAAGAACTGAATGAGACGCAGGCTTCGTTGCAGGAAGTACTGCGGCAACGTTCCGAAGCAGAAGATCGTGTTAATGTAGCTAGTCGCGAACGAACTGAGCTACTGTCGCAATTGGAAGAAAATAAAGAAGAGTTAGCAGAAGTTTTGAAGAAGTATCGGGCAGCTGTGCAGCAAGTGTCGGAGGAACGGAGAATAGTGGCAAGACACGTGGTGATTGGTAAAGTGGACCACGAGATGGTGTCCTCGTCGGATTCTTGCGGCCAGCAGGAGGACTTAGCGAACATCACGAGGAGGAAGAATCTGGCTAAACAACAGCAACAGGATGTTGTTGATGATATTTGCGAATTTACTGAGAAGGATAGCGTTGCGGGTGTGAGGGTTGTTTCAAGTTTTCGGATAGACTCGAAGAGAGTGAATGCAAGGTGAACGAAAAGACAAGGGAAGTCGCACGTGCGGAATCCCTCCAATAATATCGATACGAAGATTCGATATACAGAGGATGTGGATGACGAGGACGACGATGGGATTGTCGAGGACACGATGAACGTGAAGACCTTCGAAAAAGAAGAGATCATAGTCTCGGTAGATGGTAAGTTGTCAACGTCTTCCATGTACGAACCGAGCCTACGAAAATGTCACGATGCTGCCACGACGATCAAAGCCCCTGACAAGAGTGAAATGGGTAAACAAACAACGGAGAGGAAGATAGAGGAAGAGCGAAAGAGGAGCAGTAGCATCGAGGACGACCAGGCCGCGGTGTTCCAAGAGGAACGAGATCAGCTGCGTGCGGACGCAAAGAGACGGATTGAGGAGATCCAAATCCGAAACAAGCGGGCGTATAACAGGAGACGCAAGAAGGCGACAGCATACAGGACGGGAGATCTAGTGGCAATCGAGAGGATGCAGAGGGGTCCCGGGCTAAAGCTGCATCCGAAGTTTCTTGGACCGTATCGGGTGATAAAAGTCCTGCAAAATGACCGATGCATAGTGCAGCGAGAGGGGGAGCACGAAGGGCCACGTACAACTTCCACGGCAGCCGATCACATGAAATGGTGGAATGCTGACGATAGTGATGTAAGTGCGAGCGGCGATGATGAGCACATCTGAGGGCAGATGTGATTGTCAGGAAAGGCCGATTGTAATATCGTAGAATAGCTTTGATTGGAGATCGGCTGAAAATAGAAAACCCGTGTACGTCGTGTTTCTGTGGTTCGTCTACATTTAAGAGTGCCTACGTGACTAAAGGCACGTAGTTGGTAGTTCTTACATAGGTATGAGGGAAACAATAGACAACGTTAGAAGAAGGACGGTTTCGCTATCCAAGGCGAATCGAAAAGTGTGCGTGTTGCGAGAATCAGAGTTGATCGAGACGTCGAAGCATAGAGTCGTTAGAATTGAGTTGCGAGTGTTGTCGAGTGTTAGAGTTGCTAGTGAGAGAGAGAGAGAGAGAGAGAGAGAGAGAGAGAGAGAGAGAGTTACCAAATAGTTGTCAAGTTATTTGTTGTAAATACGAGCGTTGCATTTAGTTTTCCTGTTAATCAAACATCGTTTCTCTGTCTAACTAATATCTGTATTTTCAATCCATTATTAATAAATTATAATTAATCGAACAAAATTACACCTTTAATATATTCCGATATTACATTACCGTGATGTAATATTTATCATGCTTATTTTGTACGTAAAACGAATCGTTGGAATATTCCCGAAGCTAACGAAGCATTTCCCAAAAGTTAAACCGAAGAAATTAACGCGAATAGTTAAGTGAAATTTTTCCATTAACTTGCTGACCAACCGGCAAATAAAAAATCATAAAAATTGTTTCAATGTGTTGAGGTCACGCATAACTTCTTTTTTCATTGACGATTACCAAACAGGTAAAATTTCGAAATTGTACGAAGGCCACGTGACCAGATCGTATTGGAATTTGAAGTGCATGGAAAAAGACAACTCGAAGTACAAACCTTGAGCTGTACTACTCGAAGTACAAACGTGAACTAATGGATGCAGAAAAGCAATTAACGCCAAACATCCGAACAGCATCTTGGAGCCCGTCATTGTTCTGAAATAAAAGAAGTGACGAATTAAAAAGACGCAGGACTAATAATAATAAAGGAAACTTAGTTCGTATTATAAATTGAATTTACATCAGAAAAGAAGCACGATCAAGCGAAACAGATCGTAGAAATGACAAATATCATCGATATACGTTTCAGTGTAATTTCACTTTTGAAAATTATTTAGTTTAATACGATCGTATTCATCGCTCTGAAACTTTCATTGTGCTGCAATTTGTGCTGCGTCTTTTTAATTTCTCTATCTTTCTGTGTTTTCGGAAAAATTACTTGAAAGATTAAGAATTGCTTGCCTTATTTTATTTTCGATTAGTTAGGATTTGATTATTCCAGGTAAGGTTTATTATTTATAACAGGTTTTATCACTTGTTTATTATTTAGGAGTTTGTTATTTTAGGATTAGTACCTTTTAGGATTTCTTATCCTTCGAGTTTCTGTTTCAGATATCTAGGTCTATTTCAAGATGTTTTATTACATTAGGATTATTTATTCGATTAAGATAATTTAAGAGTTTCACAATGTACAAAGAAATAATCGCGTGAAATTTAGATTTATGCTTTAAACGTATTAAACACGCGGTAATTTCAATGTCTGTAGCCTCGAACGTGTTCTGATTAGTTGTGTCATTGTCTGTGACATTGAAATCACAAAAATCCATTGCAAGTGTGCTGTCATGCAATGTGGATGTAATTGGGTTTTTTGGGGTTAGGTTGGGGTTAGGTTGTATCATCTGATTTGTACAGTACTATTTTAACGCAAGGACAGGAAAGTTATTATATATTTCCCGTCCATTATTTGAATCGTTGTGAAGTGTAACGAATTATATTCGATTCGAGGAGATGTTAATGAATTACCCATTTCATATGTAATTACATGGAAATAAAAATCATTGCAAAAATAATTGATCTAATGACAACGGAATTTCCAATATTTTTTTGTTTCGTCACGTCTTTTTCATAATATATCTTTTATAGGTACGTGATTTATTAATCGTTCGAATGGAAATAATTATTCGTATAATATTCAAACGATTCTAGCCATAAAATAAATTAAAACGATACCTGTAATGCAATCTGCGTATGACGTCAACCTCGATCTATGCTTATACAAGAAATTTTATCAATCAATGACTAGATATACAATAATCAAGTATTATAAAATTTCCTGAAAACCTTTAGGTGTTAATATTAAGGTGTTAATATCTTTAATATTTGCAAGTTATTGTTTAGCGCTAATTAGTTAGAATGTAACAAGTGGTGTACCAGAATTGAGATAATTAAGCCACACGAACAATCTTATTTAGATCTTTTTAATTTTTTAATTCTCTTTTGCTCTAATACTTCGTAAAATTAATCTTCATTAGCTACTACACTTCATAGAATAACAAGAGATAATTTTTCTTATATAACGTTTCATTCATAAAATCTATCATTAAAGTATATCTTCATAAAAATATCATTCCATACTAACGGTATATTTGGTGTCATACGAGATAACAGTTACCAGTGATGACATATGTAACTTTATAAAGATATCTCGTTTTATTATATATTAAAAGAATGTACTCATTGCTGCTATATTTCAGATGAAAAAAAGGAGGCAACGATTTTACAGTAAAATCGTTCGTTTACAACTGATTCATTTACATTTCATGATAATACTGTGCATTCTGAATATGCTATGATTTGGTTTAAAATAATAAATAGTCCATTCTTGCATACTATTGCTCCAGCTTTACTTGTATTTTCGATATTGGTATAAATAGAAAGACAATTAATGTCGTTCGAGTCTATTTTCGGATCATTTATATTACGTTTAATCCATATAGTTATTATATGAGACATAGTATCGTAAAATTTGGAAGAATAAAACGTTCGTACAGGAAGTACATTTTATAAGAACTCCAACAAATCTGCGTGTGCACCTAAGATACAAACTGATAGTGATTGTTCATAAGTTTATATACATTATCTAATGTCAATCGAAGGTATCAATTCTTTTTCTCCATAAGAGTACTTTTTCATTTATATGTGTTCAAAAATACATGTGTTCAACCGTGAAGCATATGTCACCTACAACGAAAAAGAGTTTTCCTATACTTAATATTTCCTTTATATACCTATGAAAAGTCTATTCTTCGCGTAGTATGAAATTATGAATAAATCTGGAATATTGTTCAATCTGAAAAGAAAAATAACTTATTGACATCATTCATTGATACGAGATTCAGAATGTTTGTTTTGTCTTGCAGAAAAAGAAGGCAGCCCTCCCTTTCTTTTAATGTGAAATAGAAAGCGAAAATTTGAAAACAGATTTTTTGGAAATTTACTTGCAAATATCGTTTTCAATATCGTGATTTTCTTCCCAATGGTACTGTACTTTCAAATTTTCCAGTATCCCTCTAAAAACAAAAAGTCGAACCTCGTTATTATTAACGCAGGCATTACAAGGAAGAGAAGTATTAGAAAGCAGCTCCTTTTTATTATGGATTTCTTTATAATCATGTAAATAAGAAATTCCGGAAATTTTTTCCTCAAGAATTTAATTCTTGTGTTTTGATTGATAATTATTACACTGCATACTAACTTTTCGCATACTGTTCGCGTCTAACAATTTCCTAATAATAACTACTTCAAAATTACATATGTTCTTGCACGAATTCAAAAGTACGTATGATACAATTATTATTTATCAAAAAATTCCAAGTTAGTAACTTTCTTTTCAAATGGCAAATAACATATACTTTGACTTACCTGTAAGTTTTTGTTCCTAATCATCATTTCCTCTTATAGAACACATCATTATTGTTCTCATAATTACTACCAGTGTCATAGATATTGTAGTGGCTACAACTGAATTAATAGAAAATGATAAATAACTGTGTATAACACTAACACATAACTGTGTGTAACAATGACACATAACTTTTACTTACATATCAGTCGATACGGGATTACTGTGATATCCTGTTGATGTTTCTTAAGGCACTTGATTAGGTGCGATACGGTATCATTCCTTATGGTATACTGTAGATAAGTATTTTAGAAAATAACAAGAATAAATCTAAATTATTCAGAGGTTCCAGTTTCGGCTTAGACATAAATACAGGACCATTTGCAAAGAAGAAAGGGTGCGTTTCTACAGCCTCGTTATAGTAACCATGAATACCAATCTCTGAATTACTGGTTACTAAACATAAATATCCTATAAAATTTAATATATTTCTTTAATTTTTAATACATACATGAGTTAGTAGTTCTAAATTATGAATCATCCTACCTGTGATATTACACTTTTCCTTATAATATCATCACTCAAGTGAACAACATTAAGATGTCATCCTATCTTACTGTGAAGATACTTAGTTATGTTATCTAACATTATAAAAATATCATCAAATTCAAGTCCTTTTATTCACATCACATGGCCACGACAATCTGGTTCTTCGTTATATAATGTTCTAAAATTTGTCGTATATATAGGATGTACAAACCGTGATATCAAGGTATCAGTTCTTCCTTCCCAAGGGACAGTTTCATTAAAATTCTGATAGAATTAAAAATTAATTATTAATATTCTAACAATCATATATGTTAAATACATTATAGTCAACGATATATACCTGAGCGAATGTAGGGGTGATTCCTTGATAATTATAAATGTCATCAGCCCACATCATTGTGCCACTTCTTTGTACTCCAGCCTCTAGATTAACAGCCTAAACAAACATACGAAATTTTATAGAAGCTGTACAAAATATAGTATATATGCGCAATATTGAAGCGTTCAAGGGGATATAAAGGTAATGTACATCACATACACGTGTACTCTCATGCAACAAAATACAATTAGATTTAATAGTATAAGCTCTTTTATTCATCATAATAGATTGGAAATTTAAGTGTCTTACGAGGGTGAGTAAAAAGTTACCCGCTCTGTCGGTGTAGAATTTATTTTAAGCAATTGTCAAAAAAGACATACATCATTTTTTGACATAATCACTCGATTTCTGTATACACTTTGTCCATTTGCCGAAGGACCTTCGTATTTTCTCATTAAAAAATGTTTTGGGCTGAGCTGCGAACCACGAATGCATCGTCGTCTTCACCTTTTCATCAGCTTTTTCGGCATCCATCTCGCACAAACTTTTTAAAACCCAAATCTGTCGTGCACTATTGCATAAGCAGAGCCGTGGCTGATTTGCAAATGATTTGCCACATTATCCAGTGTCACTCGTCTATTCCATAGAGCATAAGTTCATGAGCACGTTCAATGTTGTCATCGTGGATGTGGACGGGCGTCCAGCTGTTTTTTCATAACACTCGTGCGATCTTCTTTGAACTTTTGTGCCCATTCAAACACACTTCGTGACAAAACACTTTCTCCATAATGTGCATTAAATCTTTGATAAATATAGGCATCAAACATAACCTCCGACCACAAGAAACGAATCACAGCATCCTGCACTGTTTTCCTGCAAATCACCATTGCAAAGCGCCATTACTCGCGCAACGGTCACAAACGAATTGACGTAACACAAAGAAACCTGCGCAGCAGCACTGAACAGATATTGACGTCATACGAAGAGTGCAGATGGATCAATACGGTCGACAGAAGTTTTAACTATCTGGAGTGCGGATAAATTTTTACTGAGAGTCGTATAGGAATCTATAATCTGTAAGTACACTTTTGGCTGAATGGAAATTTCTCTTACATATAGTCAAAAATGCAGAAACAGTGTATTGAATTGGAAAGTGATAAAAAATAAGTGAAGTTTCGAGGTTGCATGTGATTGCATGAGTACACAGGACGTTTTTAGCGAATAAAAAGTAATTTTGAAAGACACGAGACTTATCGTGTATTTTATGCACTCTCTGTGTCCGAATTTCCAGAAGCTCTCTATCTTATGAAGCGTTTTAGATTAGCCGGAAAATTTTGTACGTACATACAAAAAGTATACGATCTAAGTGGAATATTCCATTATTCTCTTGATACAACAGAAACGAAATTTACAGAACTTCTCAGAAAGTTGGTTTATTATTACCAAATTAATAGAATTAATATACGTTTATCATCTTTACATACCTAAGTCGTGGAGGTTTATCGTGCGTAAAAAATTAGTGTCGTTTCAAAGTTACATTTCGTACATTTTAAGCCTATAATTTGTAACGTACAAAACAATGTAAATTTGAGCTGTTTCTTATCTCCACAATAAGAAAATCCAACTTTACGTTTTTTACACAATGATATTTATGGAACAGTAATATCATATTATTGCATCGCTTGGAGAATGAAGTCAAGGTACGATGTGACCCTAGTGTAAACGCTGGGATACCCAGCTGTGCCGCACTTATAAGCATAAGACACAATACCTATTAAATACGAGGTTAATTCATGTTGTATCAGCAGTGGTCCGCCGCGGTCAGCCTGAAAGGATCGTTAAATTTTTAATCAAAGATACTGAAATATATCGATCGAATTGTATTAAAATTATACTTATATACAGTAATAATCTTCTATTGATTTGTGTATTGAAATACTCCAATTTATAACGTACATGTTATATGTATTTTGAGCAAAACTAAGATTAGGAGGAAATTAGATTAAATACCATAACGAGGTGTGAGAAGTGGGCAAAACTATTAAATTGTGTTTATCTATTATTTTTAATGTTTAAGACGTCGATTTGATGTTAATTCGAATTGACGTGTCTTCAGATACCGTATAGTTTGTAGTAACTCTGTAACTTAATTACCGTACAAGAATCCTTTCCACCCTGAGCACGTTCGGCGCATATTATACCATCAGTGACATCAGGTGCATTAGGAAATTTGGAATAAGCTATTTTGCATTCGGCGTTCTTAATCACTGGCATTTGTACTTCCATTAATGCATTACGTCGTGGTCGTCCTACGAAGAAAATAAGAAAGATATTTAAGACTGGAACTGTTTAATTTTATTATAAAATTGATATCACTTACTATATCTTAATGCTCCCCATCCAGCAACAAGGGGGTTATAGCCGACGAAGTTGCTCTTTCGCAGGAGCTCTTTCGTACAAATGGGATATACGTACCCTGAAAAATAAAAAAATAAATGAAAATGCAGGAAACGAATGACCAAAAGTATGAGAAAGAATTGTACACGCTTTATGACGCAATATATGTGTACAGTAAGAAATTTCAGGATATGATACTTCAGTAATACTCAATAGCATATATATATATATATTTGAGGACTTACTCGAAAATGGCACCTCCTCCACCAATCTAAGAATGGCAATATTATGATTGTGTATGTTTTCTATTCCATCCATATGTGCACAATGTGCTGCGGTCAAAACATGCCTAGCCGATATCAGGGAACCTCCGCACTTCCATAGTGGTTTGTCTGGGTTTCGGGGATTACGAAAACCTAATGCAACGATCCATGGCCAAACGCCTAAAATGCAATAGTCATAGTTGTGAATATACATAATTTTTTCTCACATAACGAGTAACAACGATTATTACCTATTCGATATTCGATCATACAGCAGACGATAAGTACATACGTACAAATACTCTGAAATAGAGATTTGATAAAGACAGAAATTAAATTTTTATTCCAGTGGAATACAAATTATTAAATAATTCTATATAATTTCTATTTGAACTATACTGAACTATAAAGTTCAAACGTGTAATTTCTGCCCTAACAGTTTTTGATCTCTATCCATATTATTACTCCTATATCAATTTTTTATTTCGAGCAAAAAGATACTCTTCCTAACATGAAGTAAAAGAAAGAAATAATTCAAGTTAATAAGTAAAGTTACTACCGATAAAATCATAGCATTATTATTTAGTCTAATTGAAATGTACATTGATGTGCTGTTTAATGCCTTTAAAGTTCATTCTTTGCAGTAAATGGCTTATTATTAATCGGAAAGAAAGACATAAAACGTACCAAGTTCAGCTGGTTTACCATCGACCACCACCCTGGTATGAGAGACGTTGCTAAAACCACAGTATGGTGGTCGCAAAGCCTTATACTTATACACAGTTTTTATTAAAATTTCTCTCTTCTCTTTGTTTGGATCGTTCGGACAGCAAACGATCGTAACATTGCCCTGGTATCTGCACACTGATCGTCTATAAAAATCGGTGGCTGTACGGTACTGTATCTGCCATATTTCTTGCAGAGGTTTACATTTTCTGTAGTCAAGGCACCTGCCTTCTTGATTGTCCGGTGTGGTACATTCTGGATCAAACAATTTTAAAACATTTATACAGTTCAAAGATGCGTAAGAAAGCGACACCGATTACTCAACTTTCGAAGTAAAAAGCCGATCAAGTCCACCGGATTGCCCTACAGACACGTATTAATCCGTAAGAGTTAGTCATCATGTTGATAATAATTATCTAAAGAAACTTTTCACGTGAAAATATAAAATTTTAATTGATTAGATATTGTGTTAGCCATACTTAAGAAAGAAAATGAAAATGAATGAAATGAAAGAAAAGGACTACCTTCAACCTCATTTTTTAAATAAACACTTTGTCAGTTTTGCGGTAAATAAATTCTTAGGAATTCAGAACAGTTTTTAGTGAATCATTTTGTTTCGACCGTTCGCGGAGAGACGCGATCGCGAGATAGCACGTCAACGAGAGTTGTAAGTTCCCGTTACGATTAAATAATCGACGCCACGAACTGATCGATCCCCTTATTTCGATTATGATAATAAGGGTAGTTCAATGAAATTCCACAGAATTAACACAAATAAATTAATGTTTATTTCAACAACTTATTAACTAGAAAGATATAAATGGAACAAAAAAAATGTAACTGCGTTTTGGTTGATAAGTAATGCGCGACATACCACATGTGCTGACGGTTCGACTTCTCGAAAAGTTCTGAACGCCTTTCGATTTTTTTCGTTTTTTCTGGAACGTGACCGCCACTACGTTCGGATCACGCCACATTCTTTTACTGCGAGGTAAAATACGGGCCACGAGTCGACGTTTCTGGAAGTCGCCCTGCTTAATGAACCATGCGCTTGCCACTACAATGTTTGTTTGCCGGGCAGACGCGACGATCCGTCTGCGACATTATAGTGCCGCGATCGATAGTTAAGAATATGACCTATGGTAAGCCGCATGGCGCAACATTCTCCCCCCGTTGAGAGGGTACCGATCAAACTAGGGAGGTGTGGTTGAAGTTCCCATCTTATTTCGTCTCGGTGGCTAGTTGTTCGGGTTTCTCGAGATCGGGTTGAATTGGCAGTGGGACAAGCCTTTTGACGCCCCGATCCAAAATGCTCTTTGCCGTCTGAACTGTAGCTGTCCGGATGACACCATCGGCGTCTGGATGAACCTTGATAACTCGGCCCAGAGGCCAATGCATGGAGGGAACGTTGTCCTCTCTGAGGATGACGATTGTGCCCTTTTGGATGCTGTGTCCACCCTTGCTCCATTTATTGCGGTTGGTTAGCTCGTTCAAATACTCCTTATGCCAGCGGTTCCAAAAATGTTGTTTAAGCTGTTGGATATGCTGCCATTTGGAGAGTCGGTTCGATGGAATGTCTCTGAAATCTCGATCACGTAAGCACATTAATGAATCGCCAATGAGGAAATGTCCGGGAGTGAGGGCTAGGAGATCATTTGGATCGGTGGAGATAGGAGTTAGCGGGCGGGAATTGAGGACTGCTTCTATTTCTATGATAAGAGTATTACGGTGTTAAGCTCATATGTTTCTGTTTCTCCACTCGCGCTGCGCCATAATATCCTTTGATATTTCCGATCCTCTGGTCGTACGAGGAATTGCCGATACATTTTCTCGATGTCGCCAGTGAGTACGTACTGATGAGCGCGGAATCTAATTAATATACAAAATAAATTGTGAATTGATTCGAGAATATAGGATTTCCCCATTTTCATGATTATCGTGATTTTTGTATAAATATATTTTTTAAGATACTAATAATTAGGTACTTATAAATTAGTATTATCAATTATTTTGCATTTATAATTCCGCCTCTAGTATAAGTGTTAATTGAAAACTAACTTTATGTTTGAAAAAGTACTAGCAAAGTCGTTGAGTAACAAGCCACTGATGCTAACACAAATAGCATTGTCGTAATTAAATATTTCTAAATATTCATTTTTCATTTTGAACCTGTAGAAACAATTTATTATATATACTATTAGCTAAGTAATTGCATATTTAATTAAGTCGAAATATAAAACTTAGTTATTTTAATAATTTAAAAAATAAAAAACTGACAAACATTTCAATTTAATTTATGGTTGGAACAAAAGACAGTTATTTTTCATTAATTGAAATATTGCAATGCAGAGTACTTTCGAAAATACGCCGAGAGTATTCCTGATGGTGAAACGAGCGTTGCTTCATCGAACGCAGCTAAAGAAAACAACATCTATGTAGTTGGTGGTACGATGCCTGAAATAGAGGGCGATAAATTGTACAATACCTGTACTATTTGGGGTCCCGATAGAACTTTGATAGCAAAACACCGAAAGGTAAGTAATATATTCCTTTATGGCTTTGGATTTGAAAATATTGGGGTGAAGAAAGTGACTCTATCTAGGAATAATTTAGGAATATACATATGTACATACGTATACTATAACCAATTCTATAATTTACGGTTTATAAAATACGTTATGATACGGGAAACGCCCATTTTTGTTGTAATGTGTAATATAAATTTTTCACATACTTAAAATATTATTATACTTATTTTTTCTCCTTTTTAAACATTATTAAATGATAAGATTTTTTAATAAAAGAAAGTGATAAAAACGCTGTCAGTTATTAAATTAAAAATAATTAAAGTTTAGGAGTTGGTAACTTTGATATTAAATTACAAAAGTTGCAGCAATAGAATTAGCGACTACATTTTTATGTTATTAGGTACATCTATTCGACATCGACATTCCTAATAAGATTACTTTTCGAGAGAGTGATTCACTCAGTCCTGGTAACTCCCTAACGACGTTCGACGTGAAGGGCTGCAAAATAGGTATTGGCATTTGCTATGATATTAGATTCGAGGAAATGGCACGCATTTATCGTAACAAAGGTACAGTAACTTAATCGATCAATACTTAACTAGCAAAAAATTAAATATCTTTCTTAAATATATTCTATATAAAATTAATATAATCTGTAACTCTGTATAAAAAGAAGCTTAATTTAAAAAACCAGTATATTTGCTGAAAATGAAACAAATAAAAGAATTAAAAGCACAATAAGAGGACTGTCCTCGCATATTCAGAAATGATGGAATGTGAACCGTGCAACTACGAAGTTAATTGGTATTCGGTGGCTTCATATTTCCTGCTTCTCTGGGTTAGGTTGCCAAATGCTGATATATCCAGCGGCATTCAATATGACCACTGGACCACTGCACTGGTCATTACTTAAGCGTTCCAGAGCGAATGATAATCAATTATACGTTGCCTGCATATCACCGGCTCGTGTTCCTTCAGCAAGTTACGTCGCATGGGGGCATACACAGTTGACCAATCCCTGGGGAAAGATTCTTTACGATTTGGAAACTCAAGAGAATATGGCAGTCACCGATATCAAAAAAAAAAAAAAAAAAAAAAAAAATGAGGCATACTATATAAGATTGTCATCGATTTAAAATCAAAGTATGAAAAGGATACCCTGGAGAGAGTAAAACACAGAATCATTCCAACTAAACATTCAGATCGTACCGACACCTAGGTATCGTCTTACAATTAAATCTCGGTCTCGAATGGATTAAAATGAAATACATACTTGCAGCTTCAACATCTTCAATATCGAGGAGATTCAAACTTTACAAATAAATGTAAATTGCGATGTAAAACAAAGCGATGTAAAAAGGGAAAAAGGAGGAAAGAAGGAACAGGGAAGTAAAGAGAAGAAACGAATTTTTCATTTTCTCGAAACTGGATCAAGTTTCAGGAAGACCATCCAAGTAATTGATGTCCTCTGTAATTATTTGTTAATCATGCGCGGAATCAGAACGATTCGACCTCGTTCCAAAGCAAATCGTTACTAGAGTAGAGACGGGAATTAATAATTCGTGTCAATTGTTCGATCGTGTTCACAAATTCAAATGCGGTTGAGTGGCGGAAACCATTTATAACACGTCCCATACAGCGTAGATCGCATACACGTCTTAGGATGTATTTTTGGTACTTATATATACTCTATATATATATTCTTACCCTATATATACTTATATGTACTCTATATATATTCTCTATCTTAGATATACCATAAAATATTTCGTGAAATCGCGTATTCGTGTCTAATGTCAGGGATTCTCTTTCCACAAGTCTGCGTTTTCTATATTATCTTTCTTCCTTATCAGTAGGCATTCTCACAATTTGTGATTAATACTGCTCGTACAGGAATATTAGGTTTTTGACGTTGTAAAATTTCACGTGAAATAATAATGCCTATATATTGACTAATTTATCAATTAATTAAATCCGTGTATATCAAGTTTTCTATAATTTAGTACTTTCGTGTAACTACAGAAATTTGATGCAATATAAAACTTGATTAAAACAGCGATTCATTAGGAAACGAGAATAATGATGCAAATATTTTTTGTAGCCATTATATAGGATTTCGATCGCATAATTAATCAGTATCAACTTACCAGTCTGTAATGGAAGGATGAAAAGAAATGCTGGCGGTATACAGACCGCAATCATCATCATTCTCATGTAAAGTTTCAAACTGCAATACATGTTCCTAGTCGTAAGACGTAAGTCGTAAGAGTCGTAAGTAGCGACGAAAAGCGAAAAGAAATGCACAAGCCAGAAGTATCTGCAACAGAAATCAGAATACACTCGTTTTCGCATGGTTGGATCAATTTCGCGTGGGACTAACCTGATTGAACCTAACGCGGGATAATTGCTCAACTCACGACCTTAACCAGCCCGCTTGATTCTCTGTAAATGCTTGAAATTGACGCTTGGATTCTTTCCAGATTAACTAGCTTTGCCCCTCCCTCCCTTTATCTATTTTCTTAGATCGACTTAGAATGGATCGAACAAAGGCACAAAAGAATTCGAAGAAAACAACAACTTATTATCCAAATTGTTCATCGAGGGTAATCAATGCTGTATACTTCCTAGAATTAGGATGAATAGGGATTTGGAGAAACCCACCGGCCATGTCCAGAATAATAAAATATCTCGCTTTTGCAATTTCGCGACTCGATCCGCAATGAGGGGTAAAGGATACCGATCCGCGACCGTATATTTATTTAGTTCTCGAAAATCTGCCTATCATCTATCTGAACCATTATTCGTCTTCACGAGTAACACGGGATATAGAAGGGAAAATAAAGGAAAGGAAGGTAGGGATAAGTAGAAGCTTGGGCCCAAGTTTAATTCACTGAAACCAAGCTGCTTGTATTATCACAAAACAAAATTGCCAGTACGTCATTTCCGTACTCTCGTCCTCGCGAAAATGGTTTTGTTCGTTAAGAAAAAACGAAGAGACAGGGAAGAGAGGAAAAAGCAAACGGAGAGCGCTTTTAAAAAGCTGGCGAACCGTGTGTTACCACAACGAGATACGCGGTGCTATTTGTCGCTTTAAATTGTGTCGCAACTCGTTTTTCAGATCTTTGCCAGGGACGCGTTAAAACACGCTGCAAATATATTTCTGGCTTTTCTGGGGTTTAACTGAAATATGACAAATAACGTTGTAAAACATATGTACTTATGACTTACAGAGTAATTGAGTGTACAAAATATATAGTATACAAAATAGCCAGCGATTTAGGGCTTTAAAAGATCAAAAGAAAAGAAAAGAAGAAAGATAATATGTTGTGGCAGTCTAAGTCGATCTAAGAAAATAGATAAAGGGAGGGAGGGTCAAAGCTAGTTAATCTGGAAAGAATCCAAGCGTCAATTTCAAGCATTTACAGAGAATCACTATTGAAAGTTCAAAGGCCGACTAGTGAGCTTCATACTATCTCATTTTTTAATCAAGCGATGGATCGACGAATCGTATTGATTTCGAGGATTATTATAGTTCTGTGGGAATTTTAAAGCGTGGTTTGTCTAATCTTGTCTCGTTAGCTACAGACTCTTTGGCGAGCAGCCTGAAACTTGATCCAGTTTCGAGAAAATGAAAAATTCGTTTTTCCTCTTTGCTTCCCTGTTCCTTCTTTCCTCCTTTTTCCCTTTTTACATCGCGTTAAGACCCGTTAAATAATATTGACTGCCGTGGACGCTGGCTGAGAAGTGCACTTTATAACTAGCTTTAAAATCACTGACGTCGATGAGGACAAAGGTAAGTTAGAGGGTCATTTATCCGAGCTGGTGTTATTCCGCTGTACAAACTATTTCCGGCCAGTACCTTTTATGTACTTTCGCTTCCGCTAACAAGCAACGCGCCATGTCCATCACTGTTCTATTATACCTTTCCGCTGTCCCGTTTAATTCATGTACGTATGTTGGGCAATTATTTATTCTTATACCTTTATCCCTAGCAAATTTATAAATTCGATTATTTAAATATTCTTTACCATTATCGCATCTTAATATTTTTAACCTCTTGCCCGTTAAATTTTCGGCTTCATTTACGAACTGTACGAAAGAATCAAAGACCTCATCTTTTGATTTTATACAATAGATCCTAGCTATTTTACTATAATCATCGATAAATGAAATGAAATATTTTTCTCCATTGAATCCGGTAGTCTTAAAGGGACCACATACGTCCATATGAATAATTTCCATTATTTCCCTAGTCTAAGTTCGATTATTTTTGAAAGGTAAGTTATGCATTTTGCTTTCTATACACACCCTACATTTCAAAAGTTCCTTTTCAAATTCATTCGGTATGCCAGTCACTAGCTGCTCTTTACCCAAAATCTCTAAATATTTAAAATTTACGTGATCCTATGCCATCTTTCCTTTTTACTCATACCACTACGTTCGGCGCTGTTTACTAAGTGCTTCTTCCCTTTCAATATACTTTTTATTCTATATGTCCCATTCTCTTTGAACGCTACAGCTGTAAGTATATTATCCTCATCTATTACTTTCGCAATATTTTCTTTGGAAATAACCGTATTCTTATTGTCTGTTAGTTTACCTAAACTAATCAAATTTGCGGACATTTCTTTCGCGTAAAATACTTTCCTCATATTTATTTTATTTTGTTTTCCGAATGCTTCAAAATAACTTATAACATTCCCAACTTTTGTCGCTTTTATCGATCTATCATCGCCTAAATATATATTTACCGGTTCTTTTAGGTCGATAGATTTATCGAAATAATTTATATTATTAATTATGTGATCGGTACAACCGCTATCTAATAGCCACACTATTTCGTTCTTACTTATTTCATTCGTCTCACTGCTGTTTGCTGCGTGCGCCGTTGCTGTCCATATGCTTGCTCTTGAGTTTCCATGCTCGCCCGTGCCGGTTCTTCATTGACGATGAAAGCTTCCACGTCCTCTGCTCGTATTGCCTTTGTTCTCTCTTCCTCTGTTTCGACCACGTGTTGGCCCATGCCAATAGCCGTTACTGCTTCCCGCTTGGACGCCATTTTGACACTCTCTCGCAAAGTGTCCTAATCTTCCACATCTGAAGCATCCTTCCTTTTTTGCAGAAAAGGCGTTGGTTTGCCTTTCTCCTCGATTGGATTTATTTTTCTTCTCTGCTATCTCTATTTTATTTTTTACATACGCTACCGTTTGATCCTCTTCTTTCAATGCGTCTATTATGTCCGCTATGTAGCTGTATTCTTCGGGTAACGTATTCAGCATGTAATTCAGCTTTTCCCTCTCACTTACTTGTGCGCCCGCACTTTTTAATTCATTGATTAATTTCTCAAAATCGTTAAAGAATGATGCTGAATCACTGTAGTTCTCCAGTTTTATGTTTTCCAATCTCCTTCTGCATACGATCTGCAGTGCCGTCGACTCTTTCAAGTACATTTCATCGAACCTTTTTATTATATCATACGCCGTTTTTCCTTCCCTAACATACTCCAATTGTCTGTTCGATATTGCACTATAAATTATATTAATCGCCTTCAAATCCTTTTTGTCCCAGTCTTCATCGTCTCTTTCGTTCTTCATTCTAGTTGTAGCAACCTCGCATTCCTTATATTTGAAAAACATCGTGATTCTTTGCTTCCACATTCCATAATCCTCACCATCGAATATAGGTATCATGATTTCCGATCTCTCCATTTTAATTGATTCTTCTTTTTTTCTTTTCTTACTCAAGCGTTCCTACGTGCTCGAAGTATATTTTTTCCTGTGAAAGTTTTTTTTTCCTTACTGAAAACTCACTCGCAAGATCGTAACCACGCACCAAATATCTTGCAAAACTAGTAACCACGCTCTGCTACCATGTTAAGGAAATTCGAGGATTTGGGAATACAAATTATTGACTATATTTCCCACGCAACAGTTATACATCTATATTACACTCTGAAGAACGTCTTGCACGCACGCTGGTCGCCAACCGACTATCCTAGATTCTTCTAACATCTGGCAACAGTCTTTTGTCTCCACTAAGACCTTGACGCCCTCTGGCCCTTACACACACACTCTCATGTACAGTGTAAATGTATCACTTCCCTAACACAATTATCCCGCGTTAGGTTCAATCAGGTTAGTCCCACGCGAAATTGATCCAACCATGCGAAAACGAGTGTATTCTGATTTCTGTCGCAGATACTTCTGGCTAGTGCACTTCTTTTACGCTTCTCATCGCGACTTCTGACGACTAACGAAGATGTTCGGCATTTTGACACTCTACATGAAGATGATGATAATTGCGGTCTGTGTACCGCCTACCCTTCCTTCTATTCTTCCGTTAAAGACTGGTAAGTTGATACTGATTAATTATGCGATCGAAATCCTATATAATGGCTACAAAAAATATTTGCATCATTATTCTCGTTTCCTAATGAATCGCTGTTTTAATCAAGTTTTATATTGCATCAAATTTCTGTAGTTACACGAAAGTACTAAATTATAGAAAACTTGATATACACGGATTTAATTAATTGATAAATTAGTCAATATATAGGCATTATTATTTCACGTGAAATTTTACAACGTCAAAAACCTAATATTCCTGTACGAGCAGTATTAATCACAAATTGTGAGAATGCCTACTGATAAGGAAGAAAGATAATATAGAAAACGCAGACTTGTGGAAAGAGAATCCCTGACATTAGACACGAATACGCGATTTCACGAAATATTTTATGGTATATCTAAGATAGAGAATATATATAGAGTACATATAAGTATATATAGAGTAAGAATATATATATAGAGTATATATAAGTACCAAAAATACATCCTAAGACGTGTATGCGATCTACGCTGTATGGGACGTGTTATAAATGGTTTCCGCCACTCAACCGCATTTGAATTTGTGAACACGATCGAACAATTGACACGAATTATTAATTCCCGTCTCTACTCTAGTAACGATTTGCTTTGGAACGAGGTCGAATCGTTCTGATTCCGCGCATGATTAACAAATAATTACAGAGGACATCAATTACTTGGATGGTCTTCCTGAAACTTGATCCAGTTTCGAGAAAATGAAAAATTCGTTTCTTCTCTTTGCTTCCCTGTTCCTTCTTTCCTCCTTTTTCCCTTTTTACATCGCTTTGTTTTACATCGCAATTTACATTTATTTGTAAAGTTTGAATCTCCTCGATATTGAAGATGTTGAAGCTGCAAGTATGTATTTCATTTTAATCCATTCGAGACCGAGATTTAATTGTAAGACGATACCTAGGTGTCGGTACGATCTGAATGTTTAGTTGGAATGATTCTGTGTTTTACTCTCTCCAGGGTATCCTTTTCATACTTTGATTTTAAATCGATGACAATCTTATATAGTATGCCTCATATTTTTTTTTTTTTTTTTTTTTTTTTTTTTTATATCGGTGACTGCCATATTCTCTTGAGTTTCCAAATCGTAAAGAATCTTTCCCCAGGGATTGGTCAACTGTGTATGCCCCCATGCGACGTAACTTGCTGAAGGAACACGAGCCGGTGATATGCAGGCAACGTATAAGTGATTATCATTCGCTCTGGAACGCTGAAGTAATGACCAGTGCAGTGGTCCAGTGGTCATATTGAATGCCGCTGGATATATCAGCATTTGGCAACCTAACCCAGAGAAGCAGGAAATATGAAGCCACCGAATACCAATTAACTTCGTAGTTGCACGGTTCACATTCCATCATTTCTGAATATGCGAGGACAGTCCTCTTATTGTGCTTTTAATTCTTTTATTTGTTTCATTTTCAGCAAATATACTGGTTTTTTAAATTAAGCTTCTTTTTATACAGAGTTACAGATTATATTAATTTTATATAGAATATATTTAAGAAAGATATTTAATTTTTTGCTAGTTAAGTATTGATCGATTAAGTTACTGTACCTTTGTTACGATAAATGCGTGCCATTTCCTCGAATCTAATATCATAGCAAATGCCAATACCTATTTTGCAGCCCTTCACGTCGAACGTCGTTAGGGAGTTACCAGGACTGAGTGAATCACTCTCTCGAAAAGTAATCTTATTAGGAATGTCGATGTCGAATAGATGTACCTAATAACATAAAAATGTAGTCGCTAATTCTATTGCTGCAACTTTTGTAATTTAATATCAAAGTTACCAACTCCTAAACTTTAATTATTTTTAATTTAATAACTGACAGCGTTTTTATCACTTTCTTTTATTAAAAAATCTTATCATTTAATAATGTTTAAAAAGGAGAAAAAATAAGTATAATAATATTTTAAGTATGTGAAAAATTTATATTACACATTACAACAAAAATGGGCGTTTCCCGTATCATAACGTATTTTATAAACCGTAAATTATAGAATTGGTTATAGTATACGTATGTACATATGTATATTCCTAAATTATTCCTAGATAGAGTCACTTTCTTCACCCCAATATTTTCAAATCCAAAGCCATAAAGGAATATATTACTTACCTTTCGGTGTTTTGCTATCAAAGTTCTATCGGGACCCCAAATAGTACAGGTATTGTACAATTTATCGCCCTCTATTTCAGGCATCGTACCACCAACTACATAGATGTTGTTTTCTTTAGCTGCGTTCGATGAAGCAACGCTCGTTTCACCATCAGGAATACTCTCGGCGTATTTTCGAAAGTACTCTGCATTGCAATATTTCAATTAATGAAAAATAACTGTCTTTTGTTCCAACCATAAATTAAATTGAAATGTTTGTCAGTTTTTTATTTTTTAAATTATTAAAATAACTAAGTTTTATATTTCGACTTAATTAAATATGCAATTACTTAGCTAATAGTATATATAATAAATTGTTTCTACAGGTTCAAAATGAAAAATGAATATTTAGAAATATTTAATTACGACAATGCTATTTGTGTTAGCATCAGTGGCTTGTTACTCAACGACTTTGCTAGTACTTTTTCAAACATAAAGTTAGTTTTCAATTAACACTTATACTAGAGGCGGAATTATAAATGCAAAATAATTGATAATACTAATTTATAAGTACCTAATTATTAGTATCTTAAAAAATATATTTATACAAAAATCACGATAATCATGAAAATGGGGAAATCCTATATTCTCGAATCAATTCACAATTTATTTTGTATATTAATTAGATTCCGCGCTCATCAGTACGTACTCACTGGCGACATCGAGAAAATGTATCGGCAATTCCTCGTACGACCAGAGGATCGGAAATATCAAAGGATATTATGGCGCAGCGCGAGTGGAGAAACAGAAACATATGAGCTTAACACCGTAATACTCTTATCATAGAAATAGAAGCAGTCCTCAATTCCCGCCCGCTAACTCCTATCTCCACCGATCCAAATGATCTCCTAGCCCTCACTCCCGGACATTTCCTCATTGGCGATTCATTAATGTGCTTACGTGATCGAGATTTCAGAGACATTCCATCGAACCGACTCTCCAAATGGCAGCATATCCAACAGCTTAAACAACATTTTTGGAACCGCTGGCATAAGGAGTATTTGAACGAGCTAACCAACCGCAATAAATGGAGCAAGGGTGGACACAGCATCCAAAAGGGCACAATCGTCATCCTCAGAGAGGACAACGTTCCCTCCATGCATTGGCCTCTGGGCCGAGTTATCAAGGTTCATCCAGACGCCGATGGTGTCATCCGGACAGCTACAGTTCAGACGGCAAAGAGCATTTTGGATCGGGGCGTCAAAAGGCTTGTCCCACTGCCAATTCAACCCGATCTCGAGAAACCCGAACAACTAGCCACCGAGACGAAATAAGATGGGAACTTCAACCACACCTCCCTAGTTTGATCGGTACCCTCTCAACGGGGGGAGAATGTTGCGCCATGCGGCTTACCATAGGTCATATTCTTAACTATCGATCGCGGCACTATAATGTCGCAGACGGATCGTCGCGTCTGCCCGGCAAACAAACATTGTAGTGGCAAGCGCATGGTTCATTAAGCAGGGCGACTTCCAGAAACGTCGACTCGTGGCCCGTATTTTACCTCGCAGTAAAAGAATGTGGCGTGATCCGAACGTAGTGGCGGTCACGTTCCAGAAAAAACGAAAAAAATCGAAAGGCGTTCAGAACTTTTCGAGAAGTCGAACCGTCAGCACATGTGGTATGTCGCGCATTACTTATCAACCAAAACGCAGTTACATTTTTTTTGTTCCATTTATATCTTTCTAGTTAATAAGTTGTTGAAATAAACATTAATTTATTTGTGTTAATTCTGTGGAATTTCATTGAACTACCCTTATTATCATAATCGAAATAAGGGGATCGATCAGTTCGTGGCGTCGATTATTTAATCGTAACGGGAACTTACAACTCTCGTTGACGTGCTATCTCGCGATCGCGTCTCTCCGCGAACGGTCGAAACAAAATGATTCACTAAAAACTGTTCTGAATTCCTAAGAATTTATTTACCGCAAAACTGACAAAGTGTTTATTTAAAAAATGAGGTTGAAGGTAGTCCTTTTCTTTCATTTCATTCATTTTCATTTTCTTTCTTAAGTATGGCTAACACAATATCTAATCAATTAAAATTTTATATTTTCACGTGAAAAGTTTCTTTAGATAATTATTATCAACATGATGACTAACTCTTACGGATTAATACGTGTCTGTAGGGCAATCCGGTGGACTTGATCGGCTTTTTACTTCGAAAGTTGAGTAATCGGTGTCGCTTTCTTACGCATCTTTGAACTGTATAAATGTTTTAAAATTGTTTGATCCAGAATGTACCACACCGGACAATCAAGAAGGCAGGTGCCTTGACTACAGAAAATGTAAACCTCTGCAAGAAATATGGCAGATACAGTACCGTACAGCCACCGATTTTTATAGACGATCAGTGTGCAGATACCAGGGCAATGTTACGATCGTTTGCTGTCCGAACGATCCAAACAAAGAGAAGAGAGAAATTTTAATAAAAACTGTGTATAAGTATAAGGCTTTGCGACCACCATACTGTGGTTTTAGCAACGTCTCTCATACCAGGGTGGTGGTCGATGGTAAACCAGCTGAACTTGGTACGTTTTATGTCTTTCTTTCCGATTAATAATAAGCCATTTACTGCAAAGAATGAACTTTAAAGGCATTAAACAGCACATCAATGTACATTTCAATTAGACTAAATAATAATGCTATGATTTTATCGGTAGTAACTTTACTTATTAACTTGAATTATTTCTTTCTTTTACTTCATGTTAGGAAGAGTATCTTTTTGCTCGAAATAAAAAATTGATATAGGAGTAATAATATGGATAGAGATCAAAAACTGTTAGGGCAGAAATTACACGTTTGAACTTTATAGTTCAGTATAGTTCAAATAGAAATTATATAGAATTATTTAATAATTTGTATTCCACTGGAATAAAAATTTAATTTCTGTCTTTATCAAATCTCTATTTCAGAGTATTTGTACGTATGTACTTATCGTCTGCTGTATGATCGAATATCGAATAGGTAATAATCGTTGTTACTCGTTATGTGAGAAAAAATTATGTATATTCACAACTATGACTATTGCATTTTAGGCGTTTGGCCATGGATCGTTGCATTAGGTTTTCGTAATCCCCGAAACCCAGACAAACCACTATGGAAGTGCGGAGGTTCCCTGATATCGGCTAGGCATGTTTTGACCGCAGCACATTGTGCACATATGGATGGAATAGAAAACATACACAATCATAATATTGCCATTCTTAGATTGGTGGAGGAGGTGCCATTTTCGAGTAAGTCCTCAAATATATATATATATATGCTATTGAGTATTACTGAAGTATCATATCCTGAAATTTCTTACTGTACACATATATTGCGTCATAAAGCGTGTACAATTCTTTCTCATACTTTTGGTCATTCGTTTCCTGCATTTTCATTTATTTTTTTATTTTTCAGGGTACGTATATCCCATTTGTACGAAAGAGCTCCTGCGAAAGAGCAACTTCGTCGGCTATAACCCCCTTGTTGCTGGATGGGGAGCATTAAGATATAGTAAGTGATATCAATTTTATAATAAAATTAAACAGTTCCAGTCTTAAATATCTTTCTTATTTTCTTCGTAGGACGACCACGACGTAATGCATTAATGGAAGTACAAATGCCAGTGATTAAGAACGCCGAATGCAAAATAGCTTATTCCAAATTTCCTAATGCACCTGATGTCACTGATGGTATAATATGCGCCGAACGTGCTCAGGGTGGAAAGGATTCTTGTACGGTAATTAAGTTACAGAGTTACTACAAACTATACGGTATCTGAAGACACGTCAATTCGAATTAACATCAAATCGACGTCTTAAACATTAAAAATAATAGATAAACACAATTTAATAGTTTTGCCCACTTCTCACACCTCGTTATGGTATTTAATCTAATTTCCTCCTAATCTTAGTTTTGCTCAAAATACATATAACATGTACGTTATAAATTGGAGTATTTCAATACACAAATCAATAGAAGATTATTACTGTATATAAGTATAATTTTAATACAATTCGATCGATATATTTCAGTATCTTTGATTAAAAATTTAACGATCCTTTCAGGCTGACCGCGGCGGACCACTGCTGATACAACATGAATTAACCTCGTATTTAATAGGTATTGTGTCTTATGCTTATAAGTGCGGCACAGCTGGGTATCCCAGCGTTTACACTAGGGTCACATCGTACCTTGACTTCATTCTCCAAGCGATGCAATAATATGATATTACTGTTCCATAAATATCATTGTGTAAAAAACGTAAAGTTGGATTTTCTTATTGTGGAGATAAGAAACAGCTCAAATTTACATTGTTTTGTACGTTACAAATTATAGGCTTAAAATGTACGAAATGTAACTTTGAAACGACACTAATTTTTTACGCACGATAAACCTCCACGACTTAGGTATGTAAAGATGATAAACGTATATTAATTCTATTAATTTGGTAATAATAAACCAACTTTCTGAGAAGTTCTGTAAATTTCGTTTCTGTTGTATCAAGAGAATAATGGAATATTCCACTTAGATCGTATACTTTTTGTATGTACGTACAAAATTTTCCGGCTAATCTAAAACGCTTCATAAGATAGAGAGCTTCTGGAAATTCGGACACAGAGAGTGCATAAAATACACGATAAGTCTCGTGTCTTTCAAAATTACTTTTTATTCGCTAAAAACGTCCTGTGTACTCATGCAATCACATGCAACCTCGAAACTTCACTTATTTTTTATCACTTTCCAATTCAATACACTGTTTCTGCATTTTTGACTATATGTAAGAGAAATTTCCATTCAGCCAAAAGTGTACTTACAGATTATAGATTCCTATACGACTCTCAGTAAAAATTTATCCGCACTCCAGATAGTTAAAACTTCTGTCGACCGTATTGATCCATCTGCACTCTTCGTATGACGTCAATATCTGTTCAGTGCTGCTGCGCAGGTTTCTTTGTGTTACGTCAATTCGTTTGTGACCGTTGCGCGAGTAATGGCGCTTTGCAATGGTGATTTGCAGGAAAACAGTGCAGGATGCTGTGATTCGTTTCTTGTGGTCGGAGGTTATGTTTGATGCCTATATTTATCAAAGATTTAATGCACATTATGGAGAAAGTGTTTTGTCACGAAGTGTGTTTGAATGGGCACAAAAGTTCAAAGAAGATCGCACGAGTGTTATGAAAAAACAGCTGGACGCCCGTCCACATCCACGATGACAACATTGAACGTGCTCATGAACTTATGCTCTATGGAATAGACGAGTGACACTGGATAATGTGGCAAATCATTTGCAAATCAGCCACGGCTCTGCTTATGCAATAGTGCACGACAGATTTGGGTTTTAAAAAGTTTGTGCGAGATGGATGCCGAAAAAGCTGATGAAAAGGTGAAGACGACGATGCATTCGTGGTTCGCAGCTCAGCCCAAAACATTTTTTAATGAGAAAATACGAAGGTCCTTCGGCAAATGGACAAAGTGTATACAGAAATTGAGTGATTATGTCAAAAAATGATGTATGTCTTTTTTGACAATTGCTTAAAATAAATTCTACACCGACAGAGCGGGTAACTTTTTACTCACCCTCGTAAGACACTTAAATTTCCAATCTATTATGATGAATAAAAGAGCTTATACTATTAAATCTAATTGTATTTTGTTGCATGAGAGTACACGTGTATGTGATGTACATTACCTTTATATCCCCTTGAACGCTTCAATATTGCGCATATATACTATATTTTGTACAGCTTCTATAAAATTTCGTATGTTTGTTTAGGCTGTTAATCTAGAGGCTGGAGTACAAAGAAGTGGCACAATGATGTGGGCTGATGACATTTATAATTATCAAGGAATCACCCCTACATTCGCTCAGGTATATATCGTTGACTATAATGTATTTAACATATATGATTGTTAGAATATTAATAATTAATTTTTAATTCTATCAGAATTTTAATGAAACTGTCCCTTGGGAAGGAAGAACTGATACCTTGATATCACGGTTTGTACATCCTATATATACGACAAATTTTAGAACATTATATAACGAAGAACCAGATCGTCGTGGCCATGTGATGTGAATAAAAGGACTTGAATTTGATGATATTTTTATAATGTTAGATAACATAACTAAGTATCTTCACAGTAAGATAGGATGACATCTTAATGTTGTTCACTTGAGTGATGATATTATAAGGAAAAGTGTAATATCACAGGTAGGATGATTCATAATTTAGAACTACTAACTCATGTATGTATTAAAAATTAAAGAAATATATTAAATTTTATAGGATATTTATGTTTAGTAACCAGTAATTCAGAGATTGGTATTCATGGTTACTATAACGAGGCTGTAGAAACGCACCCTTTCTTCTTTGCAAATGGTCCTGTATTTATGTCTAAGCCGAAACTGGAACCTCTGAATAATTTAGATTTATTCTTGTTATTTTCTAAAATACTTATCTACAGTATACCATAAGGAATGATACCGTATCGCACCTAATCAAGTGCCTTAAGAAACATCAACAGGATATCACAGTAATCCCGTATCGACTGATATGTAAGTAAAAGTTATGTGTCATTGTTACACACAGTTATGTGTTAGTGTTATACACAGTTATTTATCATTTTCTATTAATTCAGTTGTAGCCACTACAATATCTATGACACTGGTAGTAATTATGAGAACAATAATGATGTGTTCTATAAGAGGAAATGATGATTAGGAACAAAAACTTACAGGTAAGTCAAAGTATATGTTATTTGCCATTTGAAAAGAAAGTTACTAACTTGGAATTTTTTGATAAATAATAATTGTATCATACGTACTTTTGAATTCGTGCAAGAACATATGTAATTTTGAAGTAGTTATTATTAGGAAATTGTTAGACGCGAACAGTATGCGAAAAGTTAGTATGCAGTGTAATAATTATCAATCAAAACACAAGAATTAAATTCTTGAGGAAAAAATTTCCGGAATTTCTTATTTACATGATTATAAAGAAATCCATAATAAAAAGGAGCTGCTTTCTAATACTTCTCTTCCTTGTAATGCCTGCGTTAATAATAACGAGGTTCGACTTTTTGTTTTTAGAGGGATACTGGAAAATTTGAAAGTACAGTACCATTGGGAAGAAAATCACGATATTGAAAACGATATTTGCAAGTAAATTTCCAAAAAATCTGTTTTCAAATTTTCGCTTTCTATTTCACATTAAAAGAAAGGGAGGGCTGCCTTCTTTTTCTGCAAGACAAAACAAACATTCTGAATCTCGTATCAATGAATGATGTCAATAAGTTATTTTTCTTTTCAGATTGAACAATATTCCAGATTTATTCATAATTTCATACTACGCGAAGAATAGACTTTTCATAGGTATATAAAGGAAATATTAAGTATAGGAAAACTCTTTTTCGTTGTAGGTGACATATGCTTCACGGTTGAACACATGTATTTTTGAACACATATAAATGAAAAAGTACTCTTATGGAGAAAAAGAATTGATACCTTCGATTGACATTAGATAATGTATATAAACTTATGAACAATCACTATCAGTTTGTATCTTAGGTGCACACGCAGATTTGTTGGAGTTCTTATAAAATGTACTTCCTGTACGAACGTTTTATTCTTCCAAATTTTACGATACTATGTCTCATATAATAACTATATGGATTAAACGTAATATAAATGATCCGAAAATAGACTCGAACGACATTAATTGTCTTTCTATTTATACCAATATCGAAAATACAAGTAAAGCTGGAGCAATAGTATGCAAGAATGGACTATTTATTATTTTAAACCAAATCATAGCATATTCAGAATGCACAGTATTATCATGAAATGTAAATGAATCAGTTGTAAACGAACGATTTTACTGTAAAATCGTTGCCTCCTTTTTTTCATCTGAAATATAGCAGCAATGAGTACATTCTTTTAATATATAATAAAACGAGATATCTTTATAAAGTTACATATGTCATCACTGGTAACTGTTATCTCGTATGACACCAAATATACCGTTAGTATGGAATGATATTTTTATGAAGATATACTTTAATGATAGATTTTATGAATGAAACGTTATATAAGAAAAATTATCTCTTGTTATTCTATGAAGTGTAGTAGCTAATGAAGATTAATTTTACGAAGTATTAGAGCAAAAGAGAATTAAAAAATTAAAAAGATCTAAATAAGATTGTTCGTGTGGCTTAATTATCTCAATTCTGGTACACCACTTGTTACATTCTAACTAATTAGCGCTAAACAATAACTTGCAAATATTAAAGATATTAACACCTTAATATTAACACCTAAAGGTTTTCAGGAAATTTTATAATACTTGATTATTGTATATCTAGTCATTGATTGATAAAATTTCTTGTATAAGCATAGATCGAGGTTGACGTCATACGCAGATTGCATTACAGGTATCGTTTTAATTTATTTTATGGCTAGAATCGTTTGAATATTATACGAATAATTATTTCCATTCGAACGATTAATAAATCACGTACCTATAAAAGATATATTATGAAAAAGACGTGACGAAACAAAAAAATATTGGAAATTCCGTTGTCATTAGATCAATTATTTTTGCAATGATTTTTATTTCCATGTAATTACATATGAAATGGGTAATTCATTAACATCTCCTCGAATCGAATATAATTCGTTACACTTCACAACGATTCAAATAATGGACGGGAAATATATAATAACTTTCCTGTCCTTGCGTTAAAATAGTACTGTACAAATCAGATGATACAACCTAACCCCAACCTAACCCCAAAAAACCCAATTACATCCACATTGCATGACAGCACACTTGCAATGGATTTTTGTGATTTCAATGTCACAGACAATGACACAACTAATCAGAACACGTTCGAGGCTACAGACATTGAAATTACCGCGTGTTTAATACGTTTAAAGCATAAATCTAAATTTCACGCGATTATTTCTTTGTACATTGTGAAACTCTTAAATTATCTTAATCGAATAAATAATCCTAATGTAATAAAACATCTTGAAATAGACCTAGATATCTGAAACAGAAACTCGAAGGATAAGAAATCCTAAAAGGTACTAATCCTAAAATAACAAACTCCTAAATAATAAACAAGTGATAAAACCTATTATAAATAATAAACCTTACCTGGAATAATCAAATCCTAACTAATCGAAAATAAAATAAGGCAAGCAATTCTTAATCTTTCAAGTAATTTTTCCGAAAACACAGAAAGATAGAGAAATTAAAAAGACGCAGCACAAATTGCAGCACAATGAAAGTTTCAGAGCGATGAATACGATCGTATTAAACTAAATAATTTTCAAAAGTGAAATTACACTGAAACGTATATCGATGATATTTGTCATTTCTACGATCTGTTTCGCTTGATCGTGCTTCTTTTCTGATGTAAATTCAATTTATAATACGAACTAAGTTTCCTTTATTATTATTAGTCCTGCGTCTTTTTAATTCGTCACTTCTTTTATTTCAGAACAATGACGGGCTCCAAGATGCTGTTCGGATGTTTGGCGTTAATTGCTTTTCTGCATCCATTAGTTCACGTTTGTACTTCGAGTAGTACAGCTCAAGGTTTGTACTTCGAGTTGTCTTTTTCCATGCACTTCAAATTCCAATACGATCTGGTCACGTGGCCTTCGTACAATTTCGAAATTTTACCTGTTTGGTAATCGTCAATGAAAAAAGAAGTTATGCGTGACCTCAACACATTGAAACAATTTTTATGATTTTTTATTTGCCGGTTGGTCAGCAAGTTAATGGAAAAATTTCACTTAACTATTCGCGTTAATTTCTTCGGTTTAACTTTTGGGAAATGCTTCGTTAGCTTCGGGAATATTCCAACGATTCGTTTTACGTACAAAATAAGCATGATAAATATTACATCACGGTAATGTAATATCGGAATATATTAAAGGTGTAATTTTGTTCGATTAATTATAATTTATTAATAATGGATTGAAAATACAGATATTAGTTAGACAGAGAAACGATGTTTGATTAACAGGAAAACTAAATGCAACGCTCGTATTTACAACAAATAACTTGACAACTATTTGGTAACTCTCTCTCTCTCTCTCTCTCTCTCTCTCTCTCTCTCTCTCTCACTAGCAACTCTAACACTCGACAACACTCGCAACTCAATTCTAACGACTCTATGCTTCGACGTCTCGATCAACTCTGATTCTCGCAACACGCACACTTTTCGATTCGCCTTGGATAGCGAAACCGTCCTTCTTCTAACGTTGTCTATTGTTTCCCTCATACCTATGTAAGAACTACCAACTACGTGCCTTTAGTCACGTAGGCACTCTTAAATGTAGACGAACCACAGAAACACGACGTACACGGGTTTTCTATTTTCAGCCGATCTCCAATCAAAGCTATTCTACGATATTACAATCGGCCTTTCCTGACAATCACATCTGCCCTCAGATGTGCTCATCATCGCCGCTCGCACTTACATCACTATCGTCAGCATTCCACCATTTCATGTGATCGGCTGCCGTGGAAGTTGTACGTGGCCCTTCGTGCTCCCCCTCTCGCTGCACTATGCATCGGTCATTTTGCAGGACTTTTATCACCCGATACGGTCCAAGAAACTTCGGATGCAGCTTTAGCCCGGGACCCCTCTGCATCCTCTCGATTGCCACTAGATCTCCCGTCCTGTATGCTGTCGCCTTCTTGCGTCTCCTGTTATACGCCCGCTTGTTTCGGATTTGGATCTCCTCAATCCGTCTCTTTGCGTCCGCACGCAGCTGATCTCGTTCCTCTTGGAACACCGCGGCCTGGTCGTCCTCGATGCTACTGCTCCTCTTTCGCTCTTCCTCTATCTTCCTCTCCGTTGTTTGTTTACCCATTTCACTCTTGTCAGGGGCTTTGATCGTCGTGGCAGCATCGTGACATTTTCGTAGGCTCGGTTCGTACATGGAAGACGTTGACAACTTACCATCTACCGAGACTATGATCTCTTCTTTTTCGAAGGTCTTCACGTTCATCGTGTCCTCGACAATCCCATCGTCGTCCTCGTCATCCACATCCTCTGTATATCGAATCTTCGTATCGATATTATTGGAGGGATTCCGCACGTGCGACTTCCCTTGTCTTTTCGTTCGCCTTGCATTCACTCTCTTCGAGTCTATCCGAAAACTTGAAACAACCCTCACACCCGCAACGCTATCCTTCTCAGTAAATTCGCAAATATCATCAACAACATCCTGTTGCTGTTGTTTAGCCAGATTCTTCCTCCTCGTGATGTTCGCTAAGTCCTCCTGCTGGCCGCAAGAATCCGACGAGGACACCATCTCGTGGTCCACTTTACCAATCACCACGTGTCTTGCCACTATTCTCCGTTCCTCCGACACTTGCTGCACAGCTGCCCGATACTTCTTCAAAACTTCTGCTAACTCTTCTTTATTTTCTTCCAATTGCGACAGTAGCTCAGTTCGTTCGCGACTAGCTACATTAACACGATCTTCTGCTTCGGAACGTTGCCGCAGTACTTCCTGCAACGAAGCCTGCGTCTCATTCAGTTCTTGCTCCAGTGCCTGTTTCGCTTTAACTGCAACTGCTCTAGCGCATTCTGCATCTTCTAACTGGTTCTTCAGCTGTCGTAAAGCTGCTTTACCCGTCGAGTCACCTTTCGATCTCTCCAGCATCGTTTGAGCGTCTCTTAGCAATGCTTTGGTTCTCTTCAAATCTCTTTTTAGCCTATGTTGCGTGTCCTTAACGTGCGACAAATCTATCTCACTCGCCTGTGTCTCTACATCTATCTTGAGGACTTCCGGACACTCATCGGGATTTTCGTCCTTTATTCTACTAATAAAAGATTCTCCCCCTTTTATACTTATTTCAACAGTGTCCAAAAAGTCTGCGCCAATAATAAGCGAATGTTGCATCACTGTGTCTGGAACTACGTGTATGGTTATACAGTACGACTCATTGTCTATAATAATGTTCGTCGAAAATTTCCCGAGCGTAAAATTCCTTCCGGAACCGACACCGCGAAATCCAACGATTTCCCGACTTAATCTGGGCGCTCCGATTTTCACATGCTGATCTGCTCGCATTAGAGTCAGCTCACTACCGGTGTCTATCAACGCGCTCAATTCGAAATTTTCCATCTTAACATCCTTACCACGCCTTGTTTGTAACGACCGAAACACGCTGTAAACTTTTTTTGAGGGCTCACCCAAATTGTCGCAACTTGATGCGATGTGTCCGTACTCCCTACATTTGAAGCATTTAGGTCCTCTCGACTTGCTCGGACACTCCGCACACACGTGCTCCGCATCACCGCAATTGTAGCATCGCGCCTTCCTCGCATCTCCAGATCGACCGGGTTCCTTGTTCCTCTCGGTTTCGGACAGCTTCGCCACCGGCTTTACCCTGCTACTCTTCGGCTCCTCAAATTTCGTCCTCATCTCCATATCTCTTCTTATCGCTTCGTAGCGCCTGAAACGCTCTTTTAATTGCTCGATATTCCTGGCTCCGTATAGCACAGTCTTGTTCGCGACCTCGTCGGGAATGCCTTGAATAATGTAGTCTATCAAGGATTGCGTATCAATCCTTCCTTGTTTTGCAATCCCGCACATGTGATACATATATTGTTGCAGACTCTCATCTGCTTTCTTCTTTCTATGGGATAACTCGCCATGTATCTGTTGGTCTCTTACTACATTTTCAAACTCATTCCTCAACGCCTTTTTTAGCTTTGCCCAGAACTTCGCGCATCGCTCTTGTCGTACGAAGGCCTGAGCGGAGCCTGCGAGTAATTTCTTAGCATAGGCCACCATGTGGGCGTCTGACCAACCCCACACTTCTGCCATTTCCTCGAAGTCTTCCACCCATTGATTTACACTCAGCAGATCATCCCCGCTGAATTTCTCTAATAAGCCTTCCACGTCTGTAAGACTCAACATCGAACCGACGCATGCCTTCTGCTGATACTCATCGCGGTCCTGATACACCGCTCGCGTGCCTCTCCTGTATTCTCGCGCGCCTTGTTTATCGTCCTCGCCTTCACTTTCGTCGGAGCTCTCTTCTTCCGACGATACATCGTCTCCTTCTAGGGCCGCCTGTAGCCGCGCGCGTAGTTCGAATTTTCTTCCCGTTACCTTCAACCCCAAGCTAACGAGACGCGCTCTCAGCTCTTTCGTCCTCAGCTTCTCGAGGTCTTCCTCTCCCTCTTGACTGCGTTAGGCTCGACTGCTTGCTTCTTAGATCTCGCTGGTTTGTTGGTTCTTCGCCACGCTTCGAATCCTTAGGAGTAGATCGACCAGGTTTGCACGCTCTGTTCAACCTGGCAACCAGCACTGATCTCGCACCGGATATAGGCAGATTCATCTGTGCGAGCTTACTCCTCAGCTCCTCCAGCGTCAAATCCTCTTCATCCGACAATCGTTCGTCTTCAACGTTTGCCATTTTATTCTATTCTTTTCTACTCCCGCAGAAATAGCTCCGTTAAATCGTATCGTTTCTCTGTCTTATTCAATCCCGGACGAGCCCCCACTTGTAATATCGGAATATATTAATAATGGATTGAAAATACAGATATTAGTTAGACAGAGAAACGATGTTTGATTAACAGGAAAACTAAATGCAACGCTCGTATTTACAACAAATAACTTGACAACTATTTGGTAACTCTCTCTCTCTCTCTCTCTCTCTCTCTCTCTCTCTCTCTCTCACTAGCAACTCTAACACTCGACAACACTCGCAACTCAATTCTAACGACTCTATGCTTCGACGTCTCGATCAACTCTGATTCTCGCAACACGCACACTTTTCGATTCGCCTTGGATAGCGAAACCGTCCTTCTTCTAACGCGTTTTTAAAACGCGATGGCGCTATCACTTTCTAAAAGCGTCGTCTTTACATTTCCGATGGCCACGGGCACACCCGACTGCCAGATATACAATGTATTATAAGAGTATCATTACCATACTTTTCATGAAAAGAGCAATTTTTCTTGATAACTATACTCTGTAACATAGATTGAAGTCGCTGATTTGATCCCTCTGATATCGTTGTCTTATGAGAGTCTCGCCTGGTCTTGATTGGTTCTGTTGACTCTTATCGTTGTGAAAAATCGATTCGTTGTGTACCTTTTTTGTATAGAGAATTATTTTGTGGTAGAATATAATGTTGTTATATTTGTGGTCTTTACTTTACTAATTTTGTCACTGAGCCGCTCTTTGGTTCGTTGAGCGATTCATATTCCGCATATATTCCGTACTTGCTTCGCTTGGTACTTTTATAATTTTCGCAGTTACAATAAAAAATTTAATTCTTAACAGATTAAAGATTTAACCTCTTGCTTTATAGTGTACAATAATTTTTTTTTTTTTTTTTTTGTATAGGTTATGTGATCCATAGTTTGAGTAAGTAGTACACATATATATATATATATTTACCTGACAAGCTTTCATTTCAATCTATATTTAAGATTAATATTTTATCAGTTTCTGTTCGTAACAACATCGAAGTAGTCAATAAGTTTGAAGAGTATAATTAAGGAAGTTATGAAGCAAGAGGTTAAGAACAAATTCTGAAAGAGGTTATGTACAACTCAGTAGTACTGCTTTACATTACTTTGCGAATTACTTTTCAAGCATAAAAATAGTTTAACAGCCACTTATAGTTACTTCCTTACCATTACATTCATTAAGTTCGTTTGATTTTGTAAACAAAATAACCACTCTGACCAGTCTCTTATTTAAAATAGAATTATTTTGTCATATATCCAACAGTTTACTTTCTCTTCGTAAATATTATTAATAATTTTATCAATTTCGTATACTTCCATCCTTCGTATAAGTGACAATGAATCAGAAGAGTTTCATAGCAATATTGAACAACATACAGTCAACTACAACACCATTAGATACATCCACCATACAGTCAACTACAACACCATTAGATAACAGCAATACAATAGATTATAATTTTCTACGTGTCATTGATTCATCATCATCATTTTCCATTTTTTTAGCATATGTAAAAACGTATCTGACGTAATCTTACCTCGCTCTTTGAGTACAAAAATCCATTCAAATGAAACAAAGGGAAAAGAAATAAGAAAACAAACACTCACATACGAATCTTCATTACATAACTGTATGTACTCCTCGAGGTATAATTACTCAGACACGTTACAGCGTACCTTCTTCGTTCCCTGATGGCTGATGTTGATCGTTGACGTTTATAATGAAAGAATTTCGTCAACGGCGCCATTTGGATCCTTGTTGAAAAATTAAAATAGCCGCAACAGCACCATTAAGCTCATCACCCAGAGTAGCTCTTGTTGCTGAGTCGTGGAGGAATTATTATCATCAACGACATAAACTATACCAGTTCCGGTCTTCAGATGGTCCAGGCACTCGAACTCGCAACATCGCTCTCCAACACGGAATTTCTTGCATGTCTGTAGTAAAAAGAAATCGATCAATTGTACAGATCAATCGTCACTCGACTGCTCGAGAATTCAGATCATCCAGAGAATAGAGTAGAGACGTGGAAAAATGTAGTGCGATCATCGCAGTGGGAGGAAATAGGGGGATAGGGACCAAATGAATGAACGAGATGTTAAGGACAACTGACGATAAGTTCTTCTTTTGTCGAGAATTGCATGTTTGTGAATGATTTGTGGGTGGTTAGGTGGAGAGAATTGAAGAGTTTGGAGGTTTTGTTTTTTATTTATTTGTTGAAATTACAATCAATTCTCGCGTTGAGAATTTTCAGTAATTTTTCTGGCGTGGCGCAGTGACATGGCTGTTTATTTACAATAAGTTAATACTTATTATAGATAGGTATAATTTATAAGTATTATAAGTAAGTGCATATGCTTAATTTGGATAATTAAATGAATCTAACGTTTAGGTCTAGCGGGTAGTACCTCTTCAGCCTGCGAATCTGGTCCATCGTATCGAGTAGTCCAGTGATTAGGGGGTTTCGGTGTTTCTTGACTCTTTTGCTATATCTGTCGCTATATTTTGCTATTTCCTCTTTGACTGTAGGTATCTTGAGGTCGCGATGGATGGTTTCGTTGGTAACATACCAAGGTGCGTCTATTAAGGCTCTTAGCGTTTTCGATTGGAATCGTCGTAGTATTTCGATGTTGGAGTTACTTGCTGTTCCCTATAGTTGGATTCCGTAGGTCCAGACAGGTTTTATTACGGTCTTGTAGAGGGTAATTTTATTCTGTATGTTTAGTTTGGAGCGTCGGCCCGTGAGCCAATAGAGTTTTTTTAGTTTGTCCTTTAGTTGCTTCGTTTTATCTGAGATGTGTGTCTTCCACGTTAGTCTCCTGTCCAGGGTCATGCCCAGGTATCGGACTGTGTCCCTGCTAGGAACTGTTGCATTGTTGATGGTGACCTGGGGGCAGGTTTGTTTTCGAAGCGTGAAGGTTACATGTGAGGATTTCTTTTCGTTGACTTTGAAGCCCCATTTGTGAAACCACTTTTCCATGGAGTCGAGACTTCGCTGGAGAGTGGATGAGGCTATTACCGGGTCTGCGTGGGTAGCTAATAGCGCTGTGTCGTCTGCAAATATCGCTATTGTTATATCGTTTGATATAGGTAGGTCGGCAGTGTAGATGGAGTACAGTAGGGGTCCGAGGACACTACTTTGGGGTATGCCGGCTTCTATTGGGAATGTTGCGGAAGTGGCGTCTAGGCATTTAACCATGAATTGTCTATTGGTTAGGTAAGATTTTAGGATGGAGTAGTAGGGGTGAGGTAGGATCTTTTTAAGCTTGTATAGTAGCCCTTCATGCCATACTTTGTCGAATGCCTGTTGGATGTCTAGGAAAACCGCTGAGCAATATTTTTTCTTTTCGAGTGTTTGGCTGATCGTATGAGTTAAGCGGTGGATTTGCTCTACTGTAGAATGATGTTTTCGGAAGCCGAATTGGTGATCTGGGAGTGTTTTCAAGTTCTCTAGGATTGGAAGGAGTCGGTTCGTGAGCATCTTCTCGAATAGTTTGGACAGGGTAGGTAAAACAAGGTAGGATTGGGCGATAGGAGCTGGTTTCGTATATCGGTTTACCGGGTTTAGGGATGAGGGTAATCAATGAGATTTTCCAGGCTTTAGGATAGTGTTTCAGGCGAAGGATAGCATTAAAAATCGATGTGATGAGTGCTATCCCTTTTGTGGGAAGTTCCTTGATTGCTTTATTGCCTATTAGGTCGTGTCCTGCTGCTTTCTTGGGGTTTAGGCGACTGATTGTTTCTATAGTCTCTGCAGAGGAGAAGGGTTCGATAGGAGGGGACATTTGGAAGGGGGTGTGCAGGTATTCAGTAACGTCCGCGGCGGCTTTGGGGGAATGGGGTTTGAATACTTTTGACAAGTGTTTAGCAAACAGGTCGGCTTTTTCTATAGGGCTTCGCGCCCATCCACCTTGCGGACGGCGGATAGGTGGGATTATTTGTGGGGGGCGTGTGAGTTTCCTGGAGGCCTTCCATAGTGAGTAGTTGGAGTCGGCTGTGGGGGATAAGCTGGCGAGGTATTTATGGAAACAGTCGTTTTTATAGTTTTTTTAGGTTCTAGATAGCTTTCTAGTTGCGTTGTTTAGTTTGCGTTTGTCATCCGGTGTTCTATGGGTCTGCCATACTCTTCTTAGTCTACGTTTTTCTGCTATTTTTTTTTAGTATGTATTGGGGATATTCTTGTTCGTTGTTAGATGGCTTTGTCGGTGTGGGGAGGCGGATTGCGTTTATTATGCTCGTGTTTAAGTATTCCGTGGCTGCTTCGATTTCTTCCTTTGTTTTTAGTGGGGTGAAGGCTGAGGTTGAGTGTGTAAAGACTTCTCTGAAGAGCTGCCAGTTGGTGTGTTGGTTGTGAATGGAGCCATTAGGTGTATTCTCGATGACTGTTGAACTGACTGTTGCTATCACGGGAGAATGATCAGAGGAGAGATCAGCCGAGGAGTTGATCTGGACGTGTCTTGATGGGATATTTTTAGTTATGAAGAAGTCGAGAAGGTCGGGTATTTTGTTGGTGTCAGTGGGCCAGTATGTGGGTTCGTATGTGGTGAAGTATTTGAGGTTGTTGTTTATTATGCTGTTTAAGAGGTTTTTGCCTCTTGCTGTAACCAGTCTGCAGCCCCATTGGATGTGCTTGGCGTTATAGTCTCCTCCAACTATGAATCTATTGCCCAGGGTGTCCAGGAAGTTATCAAAGTCTTCTTTGGCGATGGAGTGTCTGGGAGGGCAGTATACCGCTGAGGTGGTGATTGAGCCATGACAGTCTTCTATTGCTACGTTTGTTGCTTGGAGGTAGTCTTTCTGGAATGATAGAAGTTCGTAGTGCTTAATACTTGCTTTGATTATTATTCCGGTGCCACCGTGGGCCTTTCCGCTGGGGTGTTGGGTATGGTAGAATTTGTAACCATTTATTTTCAGGTAGCTCTTGTCGGTGAAGTGGGTTTCCGATACGAGCATTACGTCGATTTGCTGGTGTTTTAAGAAGAGTTCTAGTTCAAGTTTGTGTTGCGCTAGACCGTTGGCGTTCCAGAGTGCTATGCGCCTTGGTTTTATTTTGAGTCGGGGCGTGCTAATTTTTCCACGATGAGTGTTAGTAGCGATAGCAAGTGATTTATTTGCTCCGATTGTTTCTCTATTAGCTTTTCAAGCCTTGGGGAGTTGTCTGTGTTAGGTGGGTTGGGGACACTGTTTTGGGGAAGATTCCTTTGGCTGTTCGGGTTATTTTGGATGCCTTGTACTGCTTGGGCATAGGAGGTTGAGGTGGAGATGAATTTGGTAGGACTGGGTGTTTGGTTGGTTGAGGGGGTTGGGGTAGTCGTGAATTTCGGCGGGCTGGGTGTTTGGTTGGATACCTCTTTTGCTCTGAGCTTAGGGTACCTGTTCGTGTATAGTGTTTTATATGCTGGGCAGCCTTTGTAGTTGGCAGGATGGTTCCCTTGGCAGTGGATGCATTTCGCTGGGGTTTCCGGTGATTTGGCGCACTGGTCAATGGAGTGAGTGCCTGCTCATTTAACGCAGCGGAAAGTATGGTTGCAGTATTTCTGCATATGACCTTACCTTTGGCACCTTTTGCATTGCACTATTTCTTTTTTCACGAGCGGTGGTTCGATCTTTACTATCGCGTTCATTAGGCGACTGATGTTGTAGATTTCTTTATTGTTCGGCTTTTGTTTAATGTCTAGGAAGAATAAGGATAACGGGTCTTTCGAGACTCTATGCCTTATATTACTTACGTCGATGACTTCGTGGCCGAGTTTTGAGAGTTCGTATTTGAGTTCGTCTATGTCTGCTGAGTGGTGTATGTTTCGTAGGACCACCCGGAAAGGCCTTTCCTGTTTGAGTTGGTAGGTGTGGAAGTTGGCGTTCAGGGTCCTGAGTGTCTTGGTGAGTTTTCTGTAAGCTTCTGGGTTCGTCGGCAGTATTTTTACTTTATTGTTACTTATCTTAAGGTTATATTCCTCCTTGCAGATATCTCTCTCTAGGGACTTGATCATTGTCTGTATGTCGATGACGTCGTCCACAAATATTGGTGGGGGAGGGGGGATTCTCTGTGAGTGTTGGTTTGGTGGCGGTTCTACGATTTCCATGGCGTCGTTTGAGGATTCCAATACGGCGAACCTGTTGTGAGTGTTTATTTGCGTTGTTGTTTCTATTTTCCTTTTCTTTGTAGTATTAGCGTCGTTAGTGCGGAGAGTTCTGCTACACTTCTGCCACGGGGGAGGTAGCGCGGGGTAGCGCGGGGTTCCAATTATTTATCATGATCCTGATTTCCTTATTCTGAAAATTTGAAAGGAAGTTTTGTAGTTTGATACTTTCAGCGACAAAGGGTCAATATTGCTTTAGTATATTTCGTCAAATATACATGTATATCTATATGTCGGAGATGAAAGGACACCGGAACCTTTGGATAGCCCCGCAACATTGCAATCTAAAGTCTACTATAACTGTAACTAAACTATTGTAGTTATTCAATCCGATTGTAATTGTTCGAGATTAGTGACGGTGAGCTTTGGCTCGAGGTGACAGTCTGTCGTCCAACGTAGCCGCGGACAAGGGATGAACGCTTTGCCTAACAAAGGTATGGAGTAATTCTATAGCTCTCCTTAAAAGAAATATTCGTGGCGACACGCGACAGTAAACATTCCAACGGTTTCTCTCCCGTGGCTCGCCACACGCAGACCCTATTCTTCGAGTAAGATGATTGCCGGATGTCGATGCGTCTCCGCAGTACATGTTCGGCTAGCCCGAGGGCTCGTTATAAATCTTAAGGTTTAGTTAACTAAAGTCCTTCAAACAGACAAACAGTCTTTGTCCCAACTACAGGAAGATAGGGGAGACATATTTTTCAACGAGCGGCGTCTCCCACTAGCAACTTTCCCTCGAGGGCGGCTAGCATCTTTTTCTAACCACCGATATGGAGATTGACCAATTAGCAGCAACGCCAATTTCCCTTACTTTCTGAACGAAGGCTTTTCTCGACGAATCCGATGATCTCGTGTCCTTAGACACACCCCATTATAGTTTTCCTCTGTGGCATCATCGGGACGAGAAAGGCATTCTCTCGCTCGCGATCTCACTGATGAAAGGAGTAACTCTTTACGACCAGTGAATATTACGCGTCCGACTTAGATTTTGTGAGTACGTTCATCTATCATCCCGTCGGCCGCGGATTCGTTATTGAACCTAGGATCATTGTCATTAGTTTCTCGAGTACCTAACTACCACGGTTACTTGTCCGGTTCTATAATAATCGTATTTGCACTAGTCAATGTCTTCTCTATTGCATAACGACAACGTGTAACCCAAACGCAGATTCGTTTCAAGCCCCTAACCCTAATTCTAATGTAAACCCTACATATATGATATGTAATTTATAAACAGAATTCATTGTAATGATATAGATAGATTTCTTAGATAGTTAAAGAAGGTAGTTGTTCGCAATCATGCACTTGACAACATATTCAAAAGTCATTGAAATCGGAAAAGACGTTACGGTTCTATAGTTTCACCCAATCAATATTTATTAATCATAAACGAAGTAGCTATAAATCTTGACAATTCCCAGTTAAACTTAAAATAATTATTGCATTTTTAAAAATAATGAAAATTTATTATTTGCATAAGCGATCTAATGATCATTCTTGCGTTCTTCATTGTAAATTAAAATAAATAAATTATACACTTTACTTTGTACCGCTTAGGACTGAATTATAACTTTACCGAAACAGTGCAAAGCATTCTTTAAAATTCTCTAAAATTCATTTGCATTCATCTCATTTATATACATATATTTATACATATGTTGAGTTGATAGTAAAAAGTACTTCAATGGAAATTATTTAATAATAATAATTATCTATTGTGCCCTGTTCTTTAAGGATTAAGTATGTAGTAGTTCCTGTGCTCACAGTTAGAAAATAAATTATCTATCTTGTCTTGTGCGTTCGGTTCCTCATTGTGTCTTTTGATGCCGTTGATGACACATATCACTTCATAGTGAAAAAAGCAACATTCAATCACGGACCAGCAACATACTCGAAATCTTATAAGGAAATTCAAGAAATTCAAAATAAAATAGAGTCGAACTCAATCCTAAAATCAAATGGAGTTATTACTACTCGACCGAACTATTTTCAATCAACTCTCATTGAGAATTATAAGTAAATTCTTTTGGCGTGGTACTGTAACAAGCAAAATTTAACATAATTTTGAGACGAAACGCGAAAGTAAATCGATAAAAAGGAGGGAGGGTTATATTTCCCCTTTCCTTCTTGAAAATAGGCCGAAATCACGTTGAAGCGGATCAAATAGTACAATTACATAGTCAAATAAATACTAACAAAAGGGAAGCCAGCACCAATACCTTGGGCCTTGATATATGTTGACAAGGACACACTTCTGATTAACTTCCAGAAGATTTTAGCCATCACTCGTTAGTCCTTAAAAATTTATGAACAGAAGCATATTGCTACTACTATGTACAGCGTGTTAAAAAATTTATTTGTCAAAAAAGTGGAACGCCAAATTTCCTGAATGTTGAAATGGTTACCACTTCTAAGAAAATTCTACATCTGGTCTTTTTAGTTTTCTCAAGCACTGAAGCCATTGACAGCGCGTAGACAAAAGACTGCGACGAAGTCAGGCCATAAACAGTAGACAGGCGACGTTGGCTTCGGGGTTTTCAGTTATTGGGTAATGTCACGACCGGCATACTTCAAATCCGACGGACTGACGATAGAGATAAAGATGTGGCGGCACTCGGCGACAATGTATATCGCTGAAGTGCCTAATGAACCATCAACATCCCAACGGTCCTTCCACCGAAGGTTCTAGAAGAAAGAGCACGTGGCAACGATCGCGGACGCCTAGCAAATGCATGGACGGTGGGGTTGTTGAGGGATGACAAAAGAAAGTAATCGGATCCGATCGAAAGTAAAATCATAAGAGTCAGTCTTAGAAAGTCACGCCTAGAGTTCGGAAGTAGATTGTAAAGTGTATTGATGTTAGAAAAAAAATAAAGTTTTCTTTTTTATTTTTACCTCAAATTCCTTTTTTTATTTTGTTATTTTACGTGACAAGAGCGTCGCTTCGCGGTGAACCTTTAAGGAGTAGCATGCTACGGAGATCGAGTATAAAATCGAGGAAAAGCGAAAACTCGATCACAGAGGTCGAAAGGCTGTAGCGAAACGTTCACCACGAAGTACAATATTTGTCGCGTTGATCTCGAGCAAAGAATCTTTAGTCTTCCAAAAACGTGCAATACATGTATTAGAGTAAGACAAGTTACTGAATCCAGGAATCTTAAATTCCACCGTCATTAATATTCATTATCACAAAACAGCGGATTTTTATGCAATTATGGGTGATTCGAAGATACGAAAATTCATAGAATGCGTATGACGCAAAATTTTGTAAAATATCCAAAAGTACAGCACTATCGATGATATTTAATGGATAGAAACATACTTTTGCCCAAGTCCTTTCGATTGTATCAAATCTTTCAATTGTATTATTGTATCCACGAAAATATGCATTTGCATAAAGATCCGCAATGCAATTATCGCAATTTTTCATCAACAATGATTGATTAAAAATTCAATCATTAGGCGAGCGAATAAAAATTAGAGTAAGAACGTAGGTTAAAATAATTGTCGTAAATTGTCGTGGGTAGTTAATGTTAAAAATTAGTACTTTCCTTTGTTATAAAAGTTCCTGAAATTGTTCGTACAAAAGCTCCATCTTATAGAATATAGTGCAATAATCGTTATACTAGTAAAATAATAACATCATAAATATACAAAATATATTAACGAGATGAAAATAATATGGACAACGTGGTGTATGGCCACGAGTTTTGTACATATGTACGTGTAAGTATTTGTAGATCGATTAGCAATCGCAGAGACCTCGTGCGCATGTCACGCGACGAGATAGCGCAATTATTTTTATTATGATGTAAATCGTTCTTAGATGTTTTGTAATAAAACTTGCCAGTAAAACCTTCCCTGGATTCTGCTAATAGTTCTTCACCACTTGTTCCTTAGTCGATTGAATTAACGATACAAATAAGTATGAGATTATCTTAGGAAATCTCATTAATATTTTTGTCGACATCTGCGACGTAAAAGCGGGGTAATAATATTTTGAAGTTTTGACGACGCGTTGCTTACTATAGATATTGTCTGTACAGGATTCATCAATTTTTAGAGAGCCTAGTCTCGCCGAGATGGAGATAATCCTCTTTAAAGCTGAACGTTTTAACACGTAATCCCACTAGCAAGCCATTGCAAAAATGATATTTCGATTAATGATGGAAAATCGCTTTTGAAGACAGAAAAATCTTCTTCGAAGGAAAAATTTGACCTAAATCTTTCGAATAAAATTAACGTAAAATCTGTGTTACGCCACGAGGCTTACCACAGGCTGTATTTTCTAACCGTCGCTCGCGGCCCTACAGTGTCGCAGGCAGATCGCCCTATCTGTCCGTCGGATCATATACAATGTATCGACGAGAGCATAGTTGTTGCCAAGCAGCGAGCTCTAGAAACGTCGATTTTTGACCGTTACGTTTTTCACGCAAGAAGAGGCATACGTGATCATAGGCGCGAGCGGTGGCGTGACCCGAGCATAGTGGGGGTCATCTTCCAAATGAGACAAAGGAATAATCGAAGGGGATCAGTTCCTTCTGACGAGTCAAACGTGACACTTCGACAAATCTGACGAGCAAACGAATTTATCTAGAGATATCGTAAAGTCGAGTCAAATTTCTGTAACATATTCATCATATTATTGTAAAATATATCACTCTATGTTAACCTGTTAATACAGTGTTACATTCATTAAACCACCTCTGTTGTCTTAACCGAAACAGGGGAACGACTATTTCGCGGCGTCGATTAACATAGTCGTCGCGAGAATTTACGCCTCTCGCTGACGCGTCCTCGCGACCGCATCTCTCCGCGAACGGTCGTACCAACTGTAACAAAGCATTTATTGACAAATTTAATATCTTTCTCCATAATCTCCATAAATCTGCAATACCCTTCCTTTGTATTTGTGTGCGTTATTGAATTGAATAAGACACCGATATAACAAGTTATAAATCACAGTTTATTCCAACAACGTCTCTCCGCGAACGGTCCTAACAATCTGTATATAAAATCGATAATTTCAGCATTCAACATGCTGTATATTATAATGCCAAGTTCACGTTATGTTCATAAAGAGTACAGAGATAATCTTCCAAGAAATTTCTCCCTAGAAGTGCTTGAAATCTCTTCTTGAAGAATCTTAGAAATGCGCGAAGAATATTCCAATTTCAGAGTGTTTCGAGAAATATCGTCGAGCTACAAATACCTGGAATTCGAATCGCAGCGAGTATTCGACGTATGCGTGGGAGTCGTTCGTGCTGTTACAGTGGAGAAACATGTTTTTGTTTTTACGGAGGTACAATTCAAGACTAATTGTAGATGTAACGCGATTTAAAGCTATAATAAGCGTGGAAAAACCATTCGCGATCGGCCAATTACTTTTTCCACTGTCAATTTATTAATTACGATTGCTTCTGAAAGTTTTCCTACGCGTAACTGCTAAACGAGAATTTTCCCATAGATCCCAGAAATTTCGTACACTTACTTTGCCATACCAGCTACCACAAGCAACCAAGAAAATATCGATGTCTTAATTTTCGCAACTTTCAGACATTCTTGAAATTTAGATAAATACAAATACAAATGCAAAACAATGCCGTTATAGATAAATACAAAAATTTCGAAGTTTTCCGCTTCTCAGAGAAATTTTGCTTGCATGTGTACGCAGTGCTCAGAAACTCGGCAGATTTAAGCCTAAAAGGATTAAAATTCGATGAAAAGATTACGAGATAATAAACTTCAAAGTCGATTACCACGGAAGTTTACATCGTGTGAAAGATTAAAAGGAATATTCTGACGAGCAGCTCTTAATAGTTTCAGCGTCTAATCCTCTAAAAACGTGACATTAATTGTTCGTGCCAAAGAGGCAGCTACGAATTGCAAAATATCGCGAGAATTCGATCTCGACGGGCGTAGAAAAGGCAGGGGCGGGAGAACAAAGGAGGATAACGTCTCAGATTTAAAAATGCGCTTGTCACATGATTTTTAAAACTTGTTTTTTTCGGTATCTAAAGCACACTTACAAACACGATTTTTTTTTTTAATTCGGTGAGCCGCGGAGAGCTGAATACGACTTTCGTATGGAAAGTCACGAAGGTACGATACGTTATATTTTTGCGAACTACTTACTTCATCTAGTCGGTTTTTTTCTTCTTTTTTCTTGAAGGAACGCATGGTTCTATATCGCTCTCTTTCTCTTCTTCTTCTTCAATGTAATTTTCACGTAGGAGACTTATCCGCCTCAAGTACGTATTATAATCTTTTATTGTAGACCATCGACGAAATGATTCTTCTCGATACCGTTTAGTAGCATCGTTATGGAAAATTCTTCTCTCTTCTCATTTTAATTCCCTTAACAGTCAATGGAATCCGATGCTATGCGCACAGCTACGTACGTGCAGTGCTATATCATCTCTACTCCATAAATATCGTTCACTGCCCCAATATTAAGGTTCAACATACGAGAGTTCGCGACCTTTATCGTAGTTTCTGTCGCTAATTAATATTAACGTGATGCAATCTGAAGCGACGAGTAATGAATATGCCCCTCTAGCGTGACGAGTTATCAATCATACATGTTACGAGACGATTGTACCATTATTCGGTGCCAACTAGTAAGGTTGCGGAGAAGCATGATGTCGACGACAGACGAGATTAATCTTACTGATTGCAGTCTTGACACAGACACGCACATATGTAAATGGGACACTTGTAAAGTTTCTATCACGATCATTGTATTCTTTTTTTGCTTACGTAAAATGTGAAAGGCATTGTGACTCGTTTGCGATCATTGATAGTTTGTTTGGTGAGTGTGCTGTTATGAGTGGGATTAGTAGATGAAAAGATGATTTAACGTGGCGATTTTTATGATTGTAAATATTGACATCTTTTGACGCCGATTTGTATGTTTTTTTAATATTAATGTAATATCGTGATATAATGTGTTTACAAAGAGTGGACAATAGAGATGTTAATCAGATAGAAAAAGACGATTATTGTTCAACCTGAACTATTCACGCCAAACGCACAGAAAACAGCGTAATCCACACTCTCTCGGCAACGCCACTCGCAACCTCTGTCTCCGCTCAGCTCGCACTCGGCTCCTCGACTCGCACTCTGCTTTTCGACTAACGCTCTGGCCGTTGCCGCATTCTGTTGTCTTTTTCCTAGGCCCACCGCACACGTGTTCTGCAGGCGCTCGTGGCCAGGGTCACGTAGGTCTTTTCCACGAAACTATGCACTTGAAAAGACCGATGACACATTGATGGGTCCGACGACGCCTCGGCTCTCGCGACATTGTTCATAGTTCGCCCGATATTTCTTAGGCCTTTCGTCCACGATACTACACTCGGCCATCCTGCAATAACATCTGCCCTCAGATGTTGCGCTCGCTCTCGCTATCGTCTGATGCGTCATCTTCGGCGTTCAGGACCCAGGGTTTCATGAAATCTGCAGTCGTCGAGGTGTGCGCGGGCCCCTCATGCTCCCCTACTTTCTCCACAGTGTAGCGGTCATTTCGTATGGCTCGCGCGACCCGGTACGGACCTAAAAATCTGCCCCCGAGTTTTAACCCTGCGCCGAACTGCGTTCTCTTTATGGCGACAAGGTCCCCCCTTCGATACTGCTTCGCGCTCTTTCTTCTTTTATTGTAACTTCGACGATTCTCCTCTTGAGTTGCGGCGATCTTCCTCTTCGCGTCCTCACGTAGCTCGCGACGTTGTTCTTCAAACCTCGAGGCCCACTCTTCGTCGATCAGCTTTCTAACCTTCGCCTCTTCCCTGACTTGCATTTCGACCCCGACCAGTAGCTGGAAAGGAGTCTTCCCTGTGCTTCTGTTTACGGTGGAATTTAGGTGTTTCTGAACCTGATCGACATGCTTATACCAGTCATCGGGTTTAGGGGCAGTCAGTTTAGTTAGTAATGGTATGAGGGTCCTGTTTATCCTCTCCACCTGCCCGTTCCCCCTCGGCGCCCCCGTCGTGATTAATGAATGCTTTATGTTTTCTCCTTCGCAATACTCTCGGAAAGCGTTGGACGTGAACGCTGTTCCCCGATCGGAGATGATTCGCCGTGAATTCCCAAAAATAGCCGCTTGCTTCTTCAGTCGGTCGACAACATCAGCGGTATTAGTAGACCTGGTGGGATAAAGCCACGTGAACTTCGTGAACGCATCCACCACTACAAAGATGTGCGCGTATCTCTTCTTTGTAGCTGTCATGGGGCCCACATGATCAATATGGTAAGTATCTAACGGCGTGTCGCCTTTGTCCAGCGGATTAAGATATCCCTCTTGCCTGCCTGACTTCCGTTCGGCTAGGATACAGTCGAGACAGTTGGATACCACGCGTTCGACCTTTTCGCGCAACCCCTTGAACCAGAAGTCCTTCTTGACCATAGCTTCGGTTTTGGTAACCCCGAAATGCCCACGCTCGTGCGCTTGCCTGACTACTTGCGTCTGCATCGCCTTCGGTACTACTATTAGCACATCGTCCTTACACTCCTTATACAAAATATCGTTTCTTATCACGTACCCATCGGCCTGACTGCACGTTGCGGCGTCCAAAATCCTACGGACTTCAATGTCCTCGTTCTGTGCCCTTCTCAACCGTGCAATCAGCCCGTCTTCACTCTCCGTTACATACATAGTGCTCGGCAGGGGGTTCCTACTCAGAGCATCTACATGCTGCATACTTTTTCCCGGCCGATGACATACTTGATACTTAAACTCGCCTAGCAACAAGGCCCATCTAGCCACACGCACACACAAGTCTTTCTTTCTCATCGTCATGGCGAACGCTTGACAATCCGTAACAATAGTAAACGGCACACCTAACAGATATACCCTGAACTTCTTCAACGCTTTTACTATTGCTAGCACCTCTAGTTCGTAGCTGGTGTACTTCGCTTCTGCGGGAGTTGTTTTTCCGCTGGCAAAGTAGACTGGATGGAATTTACCGTCGTTCAGATCCAGTTGCATTAATATTGCTCCGTAACCCTCTGCGGACGCGTCAGTATGCAACTCGGTCTCTGCGCCTATTCTATAGAGTGTTAAAACAGGCCCGCTGGTAAGCGCTGCTTTCAAAGTTCCGAAAGCTTCTGATTCCCGATCCCCGAACTTGAAGTCTATCCCCTTTTCCAACAGATCGGTTAAGGGTTTGGCAATCTTCGCGTAACCTCTAATGAATTTTCGGAAATATCCTGTAAGCCCCAAAAAACTCTGGACTTTTCTAACCGATGTTGGCTTGGGAAAGTTTGCAACGGCCTTAGTTTTATGAGCGGACGGCTTTATGGTGTTTCCCGAGACCATGTGTCCCAAATACTCGATTTCCCTCTGCATAAAACGACATTTTTTCCAATTTATGACTAGCCCATACTGCCCAGTTAATTCTACGACCATTTGCAGGCGCTCCCATGCCTTCTCTAAATTCTTCGCAAGGATAATGATATCGTCCATGTACACGATGACAATACCCTTATCCATCAGTTCTTTGTAGATCTTCGATATGTACTTTTGGAAGACAATAGGGGAAATTTTCAGACCAAACGGCAACTTCAGAAATTCGTATTGCCCCGTGGGCGTAACAAAAGAGGTGTACTTCTGGCTATCCTTGTCTAGACTTACGTGGAAAAACCCATTTTTTAGATCTATTGTTGTAAAAAGCTGGGCGCCCTGCAACGCGTCTAAAACGTCTTCAATTAACGGCAACGGAAAATGCGGACACTCAATGAGTTCGTTAAGCTCACGAAAATCGACGCAAACCCTGATGGAGCCATCTTTCTTTCGGACTACCGCTATCGGGCTCGCATACTCCGAGTCTGACGGTTTGATGACACCCTCGTTTGTCCACGCTTCCATCAGATCATCTACTTCCTTTCTTTCCGACGGCGCCAGTCTTCGCGGTCTTCGCGCTACCGGTTTGTCGCTTTTCAGAACTATTTTCGCGGTTATCCCGACGTCTCTCTTCTTCTCCGGCCTATACCCTTTAATAATATCTCGAATCGCTTCACGATAATGCGGTTCTCGTACATGCGACAAGTCGATCTCGTCGGATTGTTCTATCGCGTTTATCCTCAGTACATCCGGCGCGTCCTCGTGACCGTCGGTCTGATCGTCGAGTCGTAAAAATGTCACCTCGCCCCGTTTGACTCGCAACTCTACCTGGTCTAAAAAATCGGTACCTAAGAGTAGACTGTGTCTTGTCATTACCTTATTCGAGACAACATGCAGGGTGACAGTAAAGTCGTACCCGTCGACCGTCATTACCCTTGTAAACTCGCCCCAGGTACTATTGCCAGCGGAACCAAAACCATCAAACCTAAGTTTGCAGTTTCCTAACCTCGCATACTCATCCGCTCGTATGAACGTAAGGTCACTACCTGTATCCACTAACGAGACAAACCTGCAGCCATCTATCGACACGTCCTTCACGTACTTCTTCCTCCCCGGTCTTGAGATTACGTAAGTCTTTACTTGTCGCGCTGTACAATTCGCCGCCACATGTCCAAACTCGTTGCATTTGAAACACTTCATACCTTTTCCTTTCTCCGGGCACTTAACCCTTAGATGATCCTCACTACCGCAAATGGAGCATCTTCTTTTCTTCATTGCGTCTACAAATTGACTGGGCTTCCCGTTCTTCTGGGTTTTAGCCGGCTTCACAATCGACTTTGCTCTGCGATTCTTCTGCTCTTCGTACATCACTAACCTCTTCCTCAACTCTTTGATTGACGTAGCGCCGTACAATACAGCCTTATTGTTCTCGCCGTCTATTATTCCATCCACTATGTATTCCACCTTTGCTTCCTCCTCCATGTCCACATGGCTGGCTATTTCGAGCATGCGGTACATGTAAGCCAAACATGCTTCATCACTCTCCTTTTTCGTTTCTTCAAGTTTCTGATGAACTTGCCTACTGTTGACTTTCCTCGAAAATTCTTTCACTAGCCCCCTCTTCAACTCATGCCAAGTTCTGGCATGACACTCGAAGCTCGCGAATATTTTCGCTGATCCCTTCAGCAGCTTCCTGGCGTAGACTGCCTTCTGCCCATCCGACCACATGCACGTATCAGCGACTTCCTCGAACGACTCGAACCATCGTTCGACATTTTCACCTCTGTTGCTACTAAACGACTCTAATGCATCTTCGACGTCTCTAAAACTCAGTGTCGAACCAACACATGCCCTTCGACAACATTCGTCACGGTCCTGATGCACCCTTCGCGTATCTCTCTTGTATCCTCTTGCGTTTTTCTTGTCATCTTCATCCTCACTTTCGTCGTCGCTTTCTTCTTCCGACGATATGTCGTTACCATCCATGGCCGCTTGTAGCCGTGCGCGTAATTCTACTTTTCTTCCCGTCGTTTTTAAACCCAAACTAGCGAGGCGCTCCTTCAACTCCTTCGTATTCATTTTCTCAACATCTTCATCTTCGTTACAATCACGCTCAGCTCTCTGTACATTTTCTAAATCTCGTTGACCGGTTAGCTCTTCACCGCCCGTCGATCCCTTACGATACGATTGTCCAGCCCTACACGACCGATTCAGCCTTGCAATCAGCACTGACCTCGCACCCGATATAGGGAGGTCCATTCGCGCGAGCTTACTCCTCAGCTCCTCCAGCGTCGAACCCTCTTCACCCGACAATCGCTCGTCCCCGACGTTTGCCATTTTTCACACTACACAAACTTAAACCGTCAACGATATCGTCTTTTACCGCACCGGTAAATTCACAACTAGCTCGAATAGCTCTGTTAAATCGTTTCGTTTTGTCTGTCTTGTCCAATCCCGGCTGCGCCCCCAAAAATATGTAATATCGTGATATAATGTGTTTACAAAGAGTGGACAATAGAGACGTTAATCAGACAGAAAAAGACGATTGTTGTTCAACCTGAACTATTCACGCCAAACGCACAGAAAACAGCGCAATCCACACTCTCTCGGCAACGCCACTCGCAACCTCTGTCTCCGCTCAGCTCGCACTCGGCTCCTCGACTCGCACTCTGCTTTTCGACTAACGCTCTGGCCGTTGCCGCATTCTGTTGTCTTTTTCCTAGGCCCACCGCACACGTGTTCTGCAGGCGCACGTGGCCAGGGTCACGTAGGTCTTTTCCACGAAACTATGCACTTGAAAAGACCGATGACACATTGATGGGTCCGACGACGCCTCGGCTCTCGCGACATTGTTCATAGTTCGCCCGATATTTCTTAGGCCTTTCGTCCACGATACTACATTAATATAGAGTGGAATAGATACACCATTGAGGATTAAATGTTTTTAATCTTTCGTTTCTAAGCTTTAATTAATTACGTTTCAGAGTTACTCGAATGAACTATATCTTAAAGAATAAAATTCGAGTTTGATTATGTGTTCGTAAAAATTGGATTAAATTTGAGTTATTGCCACTTCAAGACACTTCGTTACAATAATCATTGTAAATAAAATTAAGAAGTTAAGTAAAACTAGGAACATTATATTTGTCTACGATTTTTTACATTTCTGCGAGACGCACATGTTTCATTGCTAACGAAATAATTAAGTTTATTATAAAATATGAAGGTAAATACGCTTCGTATTAGCAAGTTAATTTTCGAAAGCTAAATGTAGATATTATTATTTGAATGTCATAAATACCCGATACAACAAGTACATACATGAAGTGACACACACTTGTGTATTCATGAGTTTTTAATTGCCTTCTACGAGTTTACGAATTATAAAATTTTATAATTACAAATTACACACTCGAATGATAGATTATTTAAATATTTAAATACGTGTAATAAAATTTCGATTTATTCGATAAATATTATGTTCAGATAAACTCTCCGTTTTGTCTACTTTTCATATCTTTTGGAATCTTGTTAAAAAATAATGAAAAATGGGGTTCGTTATAAATTCATGATTTAGTTAACGATGTTCAAGGACGTTTAATCTGAAGGATCAGAAGGAAAATCACGATCGTTACGAGACAACGTGAGAAAATTTAATGCCGCAGATTGTCTGAAATCAGCCATAATCGCATTGTTACTTACTCAGCGATTCTTAGATCCTTTAGTTCTGTTTGTTTTGCCGACGAAACACGTATAACATAATCTGTTACCGATACTAGGTGATAAATGAACAATAAGGAAGTGAAACTGGTAAATTCCATGAAGGAATACATTATCAGTTTGGAAAAGATAGATGATCAAGATAGATCACGATCATTATGTATTAGTATGGCAAAATGAAGACTGAAATATTTGCACGATATTACAGTAAATAATTAATAACAGATTTCGTGTTAATAAAATGATAAAAAATATTAAATTTAGGTTTAATATTTTAAGCATTTAAGAAAGATGGAACAGAAAACTGTGATAGGCTTTGATCTTTGAGTATTAGATGGTACGATGAGTATCGTTTTCGAAAAAAGAGTATTAATAAATGTAAAGCATTTTAAAAATGAAAATTTTCCATTAGCAAATTTCTCGTCTCTTCTAGTCAGAAATTAAAATTGAATGAACTGTTTTTGGGTAATATTATGGAATTCTCTTTAGTTACGTGTTTATAATACATAACAGAAATGTATCTATTATTCAAGATCCATCGTTCTACTGTTATGGAAACCAGAAGCGAACACAGATTTCCCTCAGTCCGACCTCTACACAGTCAGTGAAAGCATTTTCATACAACAAAGTAAAGATAAAAAATTTTCCTTCGACGACGCAATGCGATTCCAGTCACGTTGCTTAATGATCTATCAAGGTAGACAGGATTCTTGAGGAAACAATGTAATTACGTGACTACGATCATAATTTTTCTAAGGTCTCTGTACCCATAAACAATATTGTGATCCCGTTTGTTATTTAATATAATTACTTATATCTAGTTATATTTAGTTATTAAATATTAGCATGATTTACTATATGTAATTCAGTAAATCGGTACAAGATCTAAAGAAAATATTTCTTACGTATGATTTTGACGAACTTTGTGTAAAAATCTATAAAACTAGAAGTTGCTTAGTTTATATACAGATAAAGAAAAGCATCGTTTATATCGTCGAGATATCACATTTATATCATTTTAAAAATAAAAATTCTTTATCAAAGCGAAGAACATTTTCATAAAAAATTACGAACAGAATATCTCGATTCTGCAATCTACTGTAAACAAGATAAGTATCGATAATGAATAAATCTTGACATTGAATTTTATTCAAAAAGTTACAGTGATATCAAATAATCCGTAATGACATTGATTACTCCAATCATATCAGTCAACTACTACCTACCGCGTAATACGCGATCGATTTTCAAACGCACCCCCCTCCCTCCCCCCACCAAATAGAGTTTCCAGTGTAATTCTGTTATTCTTGAATCTTCGGCTTGTTTTTCATTTTTTAGCTCACTTTAAAATTTCTTCTGGCTTCAATTGTGCTACGATTTAAAGTTTTCCGTGTATACGTTTAGGACGTTACTGCGTGCGGAAATAGTACAGAAGGCCTCTAATTATACCGTCTACAATATTATTTATAGACTTTGAACCATATAGTACGTAAGTATGTAATTGTATATCTGTCGCGGTTCATTTTATCCTTCTCTGTTGCGCGAACCAGCGGTTAGGAGCGACACTAAATCAAGTGGGAATGAAACTCGTTGAAACAACGCTAGACATGGTAACGGATCCATGACTGTGCTTCTGTTATTATCAACGCCAGTAACGGTTAAACCTATTGCATGTGTGTAAGTTGGAAGTTACGTACATAACTTATGCACACCCGTTGTGTGTTTCGCGATCCCATATTTCTTTTAATTTGAATTTTATGAAACTTTTTGTTCGATAATTGATGTGCCATATTACATCCGTCACATTCAATGTTATATGGTGTAATTTCTTCAGTTGTGGTGTTATGTAAGTTACGAGGTCATTCCTGTGTTTGGACATGTGTTTGGAATGTAGTGTGTATCTTTCTCTTCGTATGTACATAGTGAGTAGAGACTGTCTGTCTTTCGCTAGAAGAATATTCTGCATATAGTTATTTACTGTTCTTGATATTTGATTTTGGAAATTTAATTTTCGCTTTGCTTGTATCTTCGAGCGTAAGGTGAAATTTGTACAGACATATCTAGTAATTTGTTAATCGTACTGTTCGAAATTATTGTGTGTGTGAATATTTCGGTGAATATAAACTACGAAAACCTGTCCTTGATTTTTTATGGTAACAAAGCAGTCTTTTCAGAAGAAACAATATTCATAAATCAGTCCCTTCGCAAAAAGCTAATTCTACGAATCTTGTTAGAAGAAACCGGTTGACGAAACTACGTGTCCCTTCAGGAGAGGTCTAATTTATAGAGGTAGCTTGCAAGAAAAAACCAATCTCACAAAAAGCTTGAGCATTCTTAATTAATCCTCTTTAGAATTCAATTACATTTATGCCTTTTGTAAATATTAATTCTAAAATAACGATGCTAACATTTCTAACCTACAGAGTATCAACAAATAACATAACGCAATTCCCCATTTCAATTAAATATGAAAAATATACTAAAGTCGATCCAAGATCAAACCCGGCAAAACAAACGACAAATTTACCTGAAAAATCCACTGAATTCGTTTCAATACATCCGTTATTTAAATTGCAAAAATCAATTGTGTTTCAACGTCAATTTTTAACACCGTCCATATATCGCAATTTTAGTACGCGACAAGACGACAATACAATTCATTTCAACACCATTGAAAACTTTGGCTGGCTTCGGACAACCGGTTTCCGGCGTGGCGCCACTATGCTTTGGAGAAACAAGGAAATACATATGTATGCACCTTGCTTTTTGTGAGACAGAAGAACTCTGTGTCTCTGTTCTACCAACGTCGCTGTTGCGACGATTTGCCGCAAACCTAAATGGAGTTCGATCAATGGCAACGCGAGCACGTGGTCCTCGATGTTCGCGATCGGAAAATCGTGTTTTCCAAACTATTTCTAGTTTCGCCGGTTCCACTGTCAATCAACGTTTCTTCCTTTGGTTCCGTTTCTCTTCGATTCTCTCCTTTTTTATTGGCAAACACGTGTCACCGAGTATCGTGTTCGTCTTCGCTAAGCAAGCTTCTATATCAGCGATACGCGAGCCGGTTTCCCCTTCATATTTGTACAAGACTTCGTGAACATCGGACATTTTTCTCCTCTCTTTTCGAATAAGAAAATCCTATCGTTGTTTAACTAACAATTGCATTTCTTTAAATGGAAATGTGGTCGTGTCTCCTTTATATTTTCAATTAGCCAGGGAATTTAGGTTTATTGCCGTGGAAACTTGATCGGTCGTTTACGTAAGGATCTGCGACTCTGCTTCATCTTCGAGGAAAATTTCATCGAATACAATCGTTTCACTCAATGATTGGATCAGTCGAAAGGGAGATTCCGTGACTGCCTGTATAAATATTGATCATAGTGTCTCTTGAAGGGAAGCTGTACCAATCTTGTTGATTTAACTACTGATCCTACTTTATCCTCGAGAAAAATTACTTACTTTGATTGTTTGACCATTAATTTTAGCGTTTCTTCGAGGGAAACAGTGTTGATCGCTCGAGTCTGCTTCTTTCTCAAGGTAAATTGTATTTACTATTTACTCGATCAGCTATTTTATTTTCTTTTCCCGGAGAAACCTTGTTTCTCGCCTGTTTGACCATCCATTCTTCTTTGAGATAAACTGCAGCGATTATTCGTGTAATCAACAAATCTACTTTTTCTTTCTTTACGAAGGAAATCGTGTGTTTAACGAAATCTCGCTTGTTTAGTCATTGATTCCGCTAACTTTTCCAAATAAATCGTCAATCATTCGCTCGATTGCCAATTCTAATTTTGCTTCGAAGCAAACTGCGTTGATTATTCGTATAACCTTTTTAATAGAAACTGTTTTTCGCCTATTTTATCGCCAATTTCCTTTTCAAAATAACATGTATTAATTATTCGTTTAATCGCAGATTTTATTTTATTTTATTTCTATTTCTATTTCGTTTTATCATCGATTTTCCGCCGTCTTCAAAGAAACCCACGTGAATTACTTTAATTGCTTTTTCAAACTAATTTTATTTCTTTACTTTTAAATTAAGAAGCAGCAACGAAAATGCTACAATAACGGAAAAATTCTTCGGTTATCTCCAGAAAGAACACGAAGGTATCGAACTTAGTGTATTGAGACATTTTGTTCGTTGGAAGTTAGTCGACGACATTTGGAACGGAAAGATACATTTGACATGATTTAGTGTGACGTTGAGAGAGAAAAATGGTTTGATCGAGGGTGCCCTTAATTACTAATTTCATAACTTGCTGTTAATCGATCTGACAGTGATATTAGTGGATGTGGTTGGTAGTGCCTGATTAATCGTGATCGATATTTTGAACAAAGAGCAACGAGAAACGATCAGTTTGGAGTTTCACTTTGACGTCGTGAGACTATCGTTAATTAGACATAGAAGAATCATTTGGTGACAGGTAAGGGTTTCAACTTCTGTATTCATTTTCTTCTATAGACTGAATTTAATTTTTCGCTTTGATAATCGTTTATGAAAGAGAAGCGATAATTATTAGTTCTACCTAAGAATGTTACTAATAAATTAGGAAAAAGAAATTTTGATTGGATTCTTGATAACGAGTGAAAATTAATTTAAAAGATTGTATTTGGAATTTTGAGAATCGATCGAGTCCTCAGTTTCAGTGCAATGTAACGTTATCAGTCGCGTGAGTTTGGCTCATATGTGATTTATGTGCAAGCTAAATGTTTCCAACAAATTGTAGCATATTGATTTCTCAAAGTACTGTATCAAATGTCTTGTAATTATAAGCAATTGTTTCGTTTGGACGATCAAGGGTAATATACTCTATTTTTTATTTTAAAAATGCCGCCATTTGTGTAGACGTACACACGCAAGTATTTATTATGTAGACACGATGGCTCGTAGACACGAACGTTTCTCGTTGTCGTATTTTCCAAACAGGTCAGTTATTTCGAGCACTCGACCACTTTCTCGCTCCTGACAATGACATTAGTCATTCTAATCGATGTCTCGAAATCGATGGTTCTTCTGTCAGCTATTTCGTTTCCGTGTTTATTCCATATGATAATATTGTTTCACGTATTCGCTTAAATTTAATTGGCAAATGATTAATTTCCCTGAATCCATTTTCAAGTAAACATATCAGTTTAACCTTTTGCTCTATCTGATACGAAAATGAACAATTTGATATAAAAATTTTGCGAAAGATCGATATATTATTTTACTTTTAACTTGGAAATCGTTCTCTTAATTTTTCAATATCTAATTAACCACCTCAGTCCCTAAGACCGTCTGTTTTAACGAATGGTAAATAATCAAATAATTGCGTTGATACATCAGAAGTACCATCTTCTTATATCCCTGATATTAGTGTTAAAACAGGTTTGAAAAACCTTCAATTATTTCATTTATTCTTAGCCTTCGATGGCTTAAAATTTTCTCGGTTATTTTCCAATAGAGTTCAATATATTGATCGAAAACTTAGTTTAGCTAAGCACTGTAACCGGAAGTCACCCTTAAGTCGCCGGGTAAGAGGATTACGAGTAATAAACAAACAATATTAATCAGAAAATTATTCCATTCAATTTTTCTCCTGCATTTAATTAAATATGACAGAGTCGACAAACTTTCCTTCGGTTCTTCTATCTCATTTGCAAATCTATAATATCGATATCCAAACGATAACTCGAACACCATTAACCAGCACTCGAGGCTATTTCTTTCGTCGAAACTTTCCTCAGATATGTAGATATCACGTTGACATCGCCGCGTATACCGAATCAGCCCTTTTTAAAGATGATCTCGCGAGCGTGGTTCGTATGCAATTCAATTTGAACGAGTCGCGTGTCACGATTCACTTGACTCCCGGCACAGTAATTGGCCGGCACTCGAGCAAACACTTACGCTTAATTTAACGTTTAACCGAATCGAAAACAAAGCGAACAGTTGCCGGACTTCGCTCGTTCTTTCAGTTCATTTCCGAACGTCTTTCGATCAGCATATCGGGTCTCCTCTTTCATCTCCGTTGCCTTTCAAAATCTAAAATCATAATTGAGACTTTGCTGCTCGAACTATGGAAGGGGAAAACGTGAATGACGGGTAAGATTGTTCCTGCGTTCTGTCAGAAAATAATTTCCTGTTTGTGGGAGAGGAAAGGAGCATTGTAATTGGAATTACAGAATGTGAAACATCAAAGGAACTGCCGAATGACATTTATTTCAAAGACTAGAAGACTGAAAACTTTGTTATACGACTTTTATACTGCTACGCCTGGAAATCAAGGATGGATTCTGTTTCAGCGAAATGAAGGACGAGAAGAGTAACTCTATATTGCCCACTGAAGCGACTCGATTGAGACCAAGATTGGAAAGTTTCGATGATGTTCTGCCGTATGTCGGTGACTACGGGAGATATCAATGGCTGTTGTTATTGTCGTTACTACCTTATGGCGCGACGTACGCGTTTCTGTATTTCTCGCATTTTTTCATTACGATTATTCCCACGGAACACTGGTGCAGGATAGACGAATTAGTAAACTCGAATTTCACCGAAGAAGAGAGGTAAGTATGTATAATGAAGGAAAGAAAGAAAAGGAGATATACGTAGCAACGAAAGCTCCTTTAAACTTTGAACGATATTTTTGATTGTTCGTAGAAAGTGACTTTAAAATATTGTGAAAAATATGCGAGATATCGCGATTTCTGGAATTTCTCGAATTTTCGAACATTTCGAAAATTATTAGAAAATATTGTAGAAAAATTTCACGATAAGATACAAGATATTTTTGGATTACTCTGTCTGGACTTTGGTTCTTATTTTAATAATTAAAATGATCAATCATCTATCGTATGGGATGTTTAGGATTAAGATAGCGATTCCAGTGACGAACGTTTATCCTTATTACGAACAATGTCAACGGAAGGACGTAAACTTCACAGAGCTGTTGAAGAGCGATAAGAGCCTGAGCTCATCGGGCTTCCAAACAAACAAAACGATAAAATGTACTCAATGGGAGTATAATTTTACGCAGATTCCATATCCTAGTATAGGAACTGAGGTGAAGTATTCACATCGTTGTCTGAATCGCATGCTTCGAAATTCTTACACTTCTGCTGCGTTCTTTGGGTCATTTCCGATCTAATCTAACCTTGTTATAGTAAATTTCATAAGTTTAAAGAAAGTATAAGACGATAATTGTTAGTACGGATAATTCCTCGTTCCGATTTTACGCGAACGTTTTTTTCAGAGCATAAAGAACTCTTTCATTCATCGAACTGCGAGCAGAATCGAGATATAAAAATTCGAAGACCGCAGCAGGATTAAAATTATATTCTGAAAAATATGAATCTGGTTTTTCGCTGACTAACTCTTAACCTTGGTGATTAGCTAGATTGGGTATGCGACCGAGAATACCTCGTATCAACGGCGCAGGCCATCTTCTTCTGCGGATCCATCATCGGTGGTTTCCTAGTCGGTTGGATCGCCGATCACAAGGGTCGTATCCCAGCTTTAATGTTCTGCAATGGTATCGCCCTTTTTGCCTCCATTTTCACTGCCAGCGCAAATAGTTTTTGGTCATTCGCCGTCTGTAGGTTTCTCACTGGACTGGCGTTCGATAACTGTATCAACATTCCTCTGATTATCGGTAAGCCTTCTACGAAGTAGAAAGTGCGAGAGGTTCGACCGATAAGCCAATGTTTCAGTCACGCGAGAGATAACGTTAGTATGAAGTCAATGTTTCTATTACGTGAAAGATGATGTTGCGTGAGAAATTTTTGATGAATTGTTCCTCGAAGATAATTTTGACGTTGCTGTACTCGATTGAACTATACGGTTCGAGTTCTTGATTCAAGAGCTTTTGCCACCACCAGAGATGAATATATTGATTTTGTTATTGTTAAAGATCGTTTCATCGATTTTCATGTCGTCGAGGATAGTTATATCTTGATATTCTTAAATCGAGTTATACAAGGTGGTTGGTAATTGGTGGTACAAGCGGAAAGAAGTCGAAAATATAGAATACAAATTTTTTTTTTTTAATTCTTCCATCGAGACAACGATCTACAGTGAGATCCGTTATAACGAGACGCGATAAAGTGCACGCGTATCGAGCGAAAATTCAAAGTCGATTTTCTCGAAAACAAAGCCTCGAACGAAAAACGTTTATTCTATATTTTCGACTTCTTTTTTCGCGTAGAATCACCCCCTTTCCGCTTGTACCATCAGTTACCAACCACTCTGTATATTCGTTCGAAATGAAAATTATCACAAAATTTTCAACACGTAATTCGTTTAAATACGTTAGAAGCAAAACACGTGTATTATGTAGCGCTTTTTGTTATACGGACCAGCTCAAACTCGGAAAATTCACGTTTGCAGAGTAAACGGATTAATTTAAAATCGGAATTATATTTATAATCTTACAATTATCCTACAACTACATCGCAGTGGCCAGTACAATTTTACCATGGATAGCCTATTATATCGCAAACCGGAGATATTTTACTTACGTTACTGCCATACCGCTGTTATCTGTCGCTATCACACCGTGGATTCTTCCCGAGAACGCCCGGTAAGTAAACTCCTAATCGTTCGATTATTCGAATTCTCAACTTGCGCTTTGAGATTTATGCAAATTTACTTATCGATCCATATCACTCGTATTTGCTCTGTTCAAGCTGGTACGTTTCCAACGGGATGATGGACAAGGTTGTTGAGAAACTACGGAGAATAGCTAGGATCAATCGTAGAAATCCAGACTCGCGTATTTACGATATATTAGTTGTAAGTTCGATCAAATAGAATTCTAGAAAGCTTACGCGAAATCATACGGTACAGTACTTGAATCTGTGCTGACAGATATATTTGATTCACGTCGAAAACACACAGACTCGCGAATGTATTTTAACATGCATAGACAGGTTTTAAAAATGAAACGCGATGAAAAATGAAATATGAAATGAAACTTGACTGTCGCGATTCCATTGTGGTATTATATCGATCTCGTACAAAATTTGAAGTAAATCTGGGAATTTATATAGAAATTATAAAATATTTACAATTTACAAGTACAATCGGGGATAAAAATAAGCTGCTATAGTTAATGGAAATAGATGTGAAGAAAGTATAATCAAATTAGTATCAGCCTCATATACTTGAGTTTTATTTATTATATTTCCTTCTAATAATATGCAGATAGTTCAGCAAATGATTGAAATGAATTTTTACATTTTCTCCACTAATCCACTTAGTTTTGTTCCCGACTGTATTTCGGATCAGAAAAGTATTTAATCAACCAACCACCCATTATATTAATAAATCTCGATATCAAAAGCCATGCCGACTAATTCCATAAAACAGAATGCAAAGTGCCACTGTTCGTGCTATCTATTAATGACGAATACAATGAAAATAAAATTTCTTTTCAGTGTGTTATGAATTTTGAACTGTGTAAGGGCTAAAGGCACGACTCGTATTATATCTTTCGTTAATTATTCTCGAAATAAATTCTTGCAGAGTAACATGGAGGCACCGGACAAAATTCAAGAATCAGCGACGCTGCTCGATCTGTTCAAAACGCCACGGTTGGCGAGAAACACTATTCTTCTAGTTGCATTCTGGCAAGTATAAGATACGAGTTCATGTTGCGATAAAACCTTCATAAATAACCGATACAATCTTGTAGGTGTTTTACCCTGATCTCGTTCGACGATCACGTGTATTCATTAAAACTTATCCAGAGCTCGGTGTTCGTGTCGTTCTCGATCGCCTGTGCCACAGAACTTCCAGCTGGGTTATTACTCGCCCTGTTGCTCGACCGATGGGGTCGTAGACTCTGCGGATTTCTCACGATGGCAATGACCTGTGTACTCAGTATCGCTGAACTTATGCTGCATTCCAGTAAATATATCGATCTGTTTATTAAAGTAAAATTAAAACGATTATAATGACGTATTATTGAGAAAAATCTGAAATTAAGTTGATGATGAATGTAAAAGAATTTTGGCAACTTCGAAGGTATTAATCTTGGAAAATAATTATTTTGATGGAACTAGAATTTAGGAATTATTAGGAATTAATTTAGTGGCGAAATTGAAAGAGGTGTGCACATTTTAGAAGCAATAATTTTCTATATGTTGGTTTTCTAGAATTTGGAGATTTATAGAAGTTTAAAGTTTGTGTGAAATTTTAATTTAATTTTGATTAAGCTTCGATCGGACTATATTTTTAATTAAACTTACAATCAAGTATTGTGTATCCAGGATTAATTTTGTATTTTTTAATTTATTCCCCAGTGCTCGCGAAATTAGTAATGTCAATATTGTCGCGATTCTGTCTGAACATGGCAGCCAATGTTGGTCTTCAGTATGCAGCAGAACTTCTGCCCACGCCAGTCAGATCGCAGGGCGTATCTTTCATTCATATTTTCGGAATAGTTGCACACTCTTTGGCGCCATATATCACTGACTCGGTAAATAAATATTTATACTACTATTGTTGTTACAACATTTTTGAAACACCGCTAAGCACATCCACGTTCAACTTCTCTTTAATTTATTCCAAAAGATACAATAAGCGCTATTAGAAATTATGAAAAAGCTCTCATGTAAATTTTCTCATGATAATGTAAAATAGTTTTTTTCTTACCTTAAAACAAGTTGTTTCCTGAAGAAGTTAAATATTATAAAAATCTGATCAAAATATTTCTCACTTTCTAGAAAGCCCGTTTTGGAAGTTGCAACCAACGCTTTTCTTTAACTGATCTTTAATCAAAAAATTGAAATTTAAAATAAAAAATGATGGAATAACTTAAGATATGAAACTATATTGGTTGAAACTTTCTAATGAAACTTTTTAAATGAGAAATACTTTGACCAGATTTTCATGGTATTTAACCTTTGCTCATATAAATTAATATTTGTTCATTAGGCTGCAATTTGGGAGGGATTTCCAATGCTCATTATCAGCACGGTGTCCTTTTTTGGCGCTGCACTGGTTTTGTTCTTGCCGGAAACTGTCGGCCAGAATCTTCCTCAGACTATCAAGCAAGGCGAAGAATTCGGAAGGGACCAACATTTCTGGTCGTTGCCTTGCTACCATAAGACACACTTCAATGGACATCAACACTATCACTCCTGTGAACGATAATTATCTGATTTTTAATAATAATTCAATTAAAAAACACGAAGGAGGATTCGTGTTTTTTTAGAAGTAACAATATTACAAGCGGATCAGTCTGACGATTTTTGTACGAGAAAAAATCGGAACATATTATTTTTCTATTCTCCTACATTAATTTTTATTTTTATCGTTTACGTTTAAGAATTTGTAAGCCTTAATTCTAAAAAGAGCGAGCTTAGAAATCGTGTTCCTATATAATTTTTATTATTATCTTTTAAGAGCTTTTATAATTTTAATGCTAATTTTCACTTGCGTTACGCACGTTCGAATCGTTCAGCGGTTGGTGCTAATTTGATATTCAAAGATATTACGTAGAATAATATCGAAAATGTTACGTAAATTAATAATTACGTAATTTATTAATTACGTAAATAATAAATTAGGGAGATTTAAATTTTTGATTCCTTTAATGTTTTTAACATTTTTTACTGGAATATATTGGACAAAATCTTATTTAAAAAAATAGTACGTTTAGATAATTTTTCTTTGTGAAAAGAAACAGTTTTATATCTTTTGAACGATTATCCACGTATTTTTAACGATTATTTATCTATTCGTTATATTTTTTGTACGATTTTAAATAACGTACAATATTAATAAAATCCAAGCTTGAAGACTTTTTAAATTATTGTTATAATTTCTTCAGCACCAACTGCTGGACTTTTATCTATCTAAAACGAGTTGTACGTACATTAAAAAAAAAATAACTCTAATTGACTGTTTCTATGGTTTAGGAAGAAGAAAAAAAGAAAGGAAAGAATATTGTAAGCAAATCGTGCCATCGTATGACGATCAGTGTTCGTCGTTGTGCCAATAACAACGCAATCAATCTGAAGAAACCTATTCATAGTATTCATAATCATCACTCACGTATATATTCGCGTATACACTCACGTCCATAAGATTGATTCACCGAATAAAACTTCCATAAACCTTAATATAAGAAACAATTCTACTTTTTATTTGCACACACATCGACGAATCCCCCGAACAAAAATAAACTGCTAAATATCTCTATAATTAAATACATTAATGCTCGATGATCCTCGTTCATCGTTATACGTCTAATCTAACTCCATCCTATAATTAGGAGATAACGATCACTTATGTTACAATGTATTAACCCTTAACAGCCGAACTTAATTATAATTAATTATAGAAAATGAAATGCTTCATTATACGGATATTTGAAGTAATATTCTGTATTATACAGGGTGTCTGGTAATTGATACTGTGATAACCAGTGGTTAGTTAATATGGTTAATAACCAGTGGTACAGAATAATACTATGTGAAAGGATCTGTTGAAAATATAGAACGAGAGATTTTCGTACGACGTTCGAGAGAATGAAATTCTGAAGCTTTGTCAACTCGTGTTCACACGACATTCACGAAACATATTCAAAATTTATTTTCTCGCAAATACGAAGAATCATCAGTTACGAAACACTCTGTACTATATCACATTATTATATCACTATCGTATTGATAAGAAATGTCGATATTATAACTCCTTAAGACTCCCTTAATATTTATTTGCGATTCAGCTTAATATGTATTGGCCCTGTGTAATTTCAAGATTAAAAATATAAAAGAATTCATTCCTGATTACGATATCGTACATGATTTACAAAATCATCGACCGTCAAGGATTAAATGAGAATTCTTTCGTCCAGAATTATTTTCCAGACGATCGAATTATTATCCATTGCATCACGAGGATCGAACTAACTTGTAGCCTTGAACAATTATGTACAGTTGAATCTCTAGCGTAGGAATATTTCAAAGAATCTCAGGTTTTGAGGAACGATAGCTGATATTTGCAACGAACAATAGTATGTCTTTTTAATCGGTAACTGAAAGCAGGGGCTAGTCTCATAAGTACGCGAATGATTCTAACGATCGAATGATTCTAGTTGCTAGAATCATTGTTTAAAGGTGGTATAACGGAGATTGTGCGCTTAAGACGAACAGGTCGGAGGATCGAAAGGAACGAGATTGGAAATATTCGCGTCTCTTCGCGAATCAGAATTTTACTATTTCTAATTGAACACGTGACGGAGTTTCGATCTGTTTCAAGTAACATTTAAACCTGAATGTTACGCCGGGCGACTCTCTGCCTGGCCCAGGTCACACACCGCGGGCCAGACGGACACCAGATGTCCGCTCTTCCGTACGGCGTACCCTCAATAGTCTTAAGCATCCGTCATAAACCCGAGTCACTTGCCTGCTAAGGTCCTTCAAACAAACATCTGTTTCCGAGGAATTTCTCGAGACTATTGTCTACCACGGCTTAACTAAGGAAAGTTGGTTTTTCGCACGTACGCCGCAACTGTCCTCCCACTAACCACTTTCTCTCGAGGGCGGTTGAGACCCTTCGTTTAACCAATTAGAAACGAAGCCTATTCCCTCACTCTCCTAAATAACATCGGCACCAACAAATCCGATGGTCCCGTGCGCTAGACACACCCATCCTTAGCTTTCCTCCGAGACAGCATCGTCTCCCAAGACGGTACTGATTTTACATCCTTCGAACGGTCAACATCCTTCGAGCGGGTAGACACACCCGCAGATCAGTCACTCATTCATCTCGTACATACGCACCAGTGTAACTGCCTTCGTTATAAGTTGTGGAATAAACGGTGAAATATAACTTACTATACTGTGTCATATTCATTCAACCACCTCTGTTATCTTAACCGAAACAGGGGAACGACTACTTCGCGGCGTCGATTCATCGAATCGTAGCGAGAATTTACGCCTCTCGCTGACGCGTTTTCCTCGCGACCGCGTCTCTCCGCGAACGGTCGTAACACTGAGCATTTTCAAAATTAACTCATTATCTATCAATTTTTCTTCTAAAATTTGTATATAATTCTATAAATTATTTACTGCTTTTTCCATTGGATTTAAACAGAACAATTTCGGAAGAATGTCGAACATTATGTTAATATCCTTTGTATTAAAAAAAATTCCTGCTTAAAAAGATCCTACAACTTTCATTTTTTAATCTCAATTAGGTATGATGGTAGCTAATGAACGCTTAGCAATTAATTGTTTTAATGCATTCCATTTTATGAATGATCAGTAATTACGGATTCAAGGATACTTATTAGAAGTAATATTCTTATTATATCTAAATATATCAAATAGAGATATTTCTCGTATTAATACTGAAAGATCATAAAAAAGAAAATATCATAAAAGAATTTCAATTTTGATGTTTCATTAGAATAATATATATATATATGTATGTATATATTTAAATTAAATAACAGAGATCTCAGAGTTTTCAAAGCATTCAACGTGTTGATGCATAAATGGATGATGAAAAAAAGCCACGTTGATCGAGCGAACGCAAAATACACTTCGGTTTAAAAGTCGATCGAAACTCTCATTTCAAGTGTCGGCGATTTATGAATCACCTATATTGATACAAAGGCGATTCGTAATAAAGAAGACAGGTTGAAAGCTTGACAATGCGCGAAGACAGCTCTCTTCTTGTGTTTCGAGTCTCGTGGCAATCCTTTGTTATTCACGGTATTTCATAGTTAAATCAATTCAACTAGAGTAATCCTTCAACGAGAAAAGAAAAAAAAGAGCAAGGAGAAAAAGATATAGATCTTTCTTTTCGATTTTTAAAGCGAAAGATGCATAAATACTATGGTATATTATTTCCTTATATATCGTTTCCTTTAATACGTATATCCAATACTGAATTTAATTGTACATTTACATAAGATACTTGAATCGTTTCTCATTTCCAACACTTTACCGACGTTATAGTACGCGAAATAATTACATCGCAATATGTGAACGCAACGTACTTTAAATGCCGCGTTCTTGATTCTTTAAATTTCTTCACATTTTTATACAGTCATTCCAATTAAAAAAAGATACACTTTATCTTGTGTGCAACAAAGCTACTTCGTCGATGAAGCGTCAATTAATTGCTTAAACGTATACCTTGTGTAATTTGACGATTCTTGTCTCTTTCACTGCAATAATCGATACTTCCTCCTAGTTTCTCTCAATAGCTCTCCAATCTCAATACGTTCGTAATATCTTAACATCTAACATCACACGCATACGTTTAATAACTATATTTACAAAGAATTTGGCAAGTTTCACGCCACTGGCAATTTCATGTCACTGACAAGTTTCATGTCACTGACAAGTTTCATGCCACTGACAAGTTTCATGCCACTGACAAGTTTCATGCCACTGACAAGTTTCATGCCACTGACAAGTTTCATGCCACTGACAAGTTTCATGCCACTGGTAAGTTTCATGCCACTGGTAAGTTTCACCCTACTGGCAAATTTCGCGCCACTGGCAAGTTTCGCGCCACTGGCAAGTTTCGCGCCACTGGCAAGTTTCGCGCCACTGGCAAGTTTCGCGCCGTCGCCAAATCTAACCGCTATAACCTAGTACAATCCATTTTTTGAACACTGCCAGTAAACGCTGGATTTGAAAGGCCTTTCTTCTTTCTATAAGATTTTTTCAGCATTTTGCTCCTGTCAAATTGAAATAAACGATTATTAGTAAATTTATATTGACATAAGGCGGAGGAAGAATATTATAGAATCTATACTTACGAGGATATACACGGAACCCACCAGAAACTTTGTTCCTTGCCGAAGTCGTTACCCTCCTGTAGGGTTTCTGGTAATTCCTGGTTCAACGTTTCTGGCAAGCCAAGGGTCAGGAAGGCGTGTCCAAAAGACAGCAAACCGAGGGCAACCAGCGGTAAAGATGGATCAATGTCAGCCTAAATTAAATGAAAAATATTCTCCCTTTTATACGCTTCTCTTTATACCTCTTTTAGAAGTAATAGCGATTAATTCCGCTTTCCGCTAATTCCTTAATTTCCCTTCGATTTTCGGGAAATAAATGAATACTTCCATAAGTTCATTTTCGGTAATAACATTACACAAATAATAGTATACTTTGAGGTAAATTTATAATTCAAAACAGAATAACTTACACAATAATCGAGAGTGTCCTCGCAAATATTCCTCTTCGTATTTTCTGTATACTTAATATTCTTTTAAATATTAATAAAGAATATTGGTTGAAGACAGAATTTGAAGAAGTTGTCAGTATACAAAGGATCATTGGTGTTACCTGTATAACGAGATTTTGTAAACATTCGTTTCATTTAGAAACGAAGCTATAGTGTAGTATCGCAAACCTGTAAATAATTACAGACAATAGAAAAGTTACATTTCCTTCGCAAAAAAACGAAACGGAGGAAAATATATCGAAAATCTATCTTGTTTCCGTGATTCGTAAGATCGCAAGAAGAATCCATGGCCGACAAGGAACATAATTTTTCTACAAATTAAACCAACTTAAAAAAACGTATTTCAATAACAGATAATATTAGTCGTAAATTAAAAAAGAGGTTGAGTAATTTTCGGATCGTAGAAATACGATGTCGTTAACAGAAATTTCGATTCACTTATCAGATAAATAATGTAAGGTCCCAAAATGTGGGCGATATAACCGATGATATGGATCAAAGACACGCCCTGAGCTCTCACCACAGTCGGCGGCATTTCCGCTGCATATTGGAAACCAATATTCGCGGCGATATTCACCCCAAGACGCGCTATAATCGCCATGGCAACCATTGTCGAACCTTGAATAAGTTGAGAAATATGTAAATGCCACGATCGCCGCATTCCACGCACGATACATACACCCGATGCGCGCATGGTCCAATTAAAAATTAAATGTCATTCCTGTCGAGTATGTGACGTTGAGAAATAAATGTCAATCGTTAATGGAATAGGATTTAAAGGCGAAAAAGAAAAAGAAAAGAAGAGAAGAAGAATATTTGTATAAAAAAATTTTATAAGATTCGATTATTATTAATACTAAGTAAAATGACCGGATTGTATAATTGTAAATTCTCTATAATACGATTTTAAATAATACGGGTCTATATTATTATGTCGTTCAAGTCTGTTGTCTATAAACGATAAAAGAGAATTCGAAGGAAAGTTTTGTTGCAAGATGAGGAAATAAAAATAGTAAATTGTTTTATAACTACAACGTTCTATTCTAAATACGGATTAAAAAATGTCTATTTTCCACTCCTTAATGTCCTTGAAAACACGGATATCCCCTAACGCTACCGCTTATCTCCTTACTATCTAACAAAAACATTATTCTTGCATCAAGCACGAGCTTTCATTTCTCAATCTCCCAAAGCTTTCACTGGAGAAGCTTCAGAAAAGCGCTTTTTAAAACGACCGTCGATCGATAAAACCGGATTTTTTCTATAAAATTCACCCCCGCTTTCTCACTGCTATTCACACGTTCCTGCTATTTTATTGAATAATATCGATTGACAAGTCATTTATCAAGAAATAAAAAAGAAAAAAAGAAAAAATGTTACCAGAAGGGATAGCGATGGCAACGAAGGAGAAAATGCCACAGAGGAACACCGATGCGAAACCCATCCATCGTCTGCCCCATCTGTCAAGGAAAAGGGCGAGTAGAACAGCGGCCGGAAGTTCCGTGAGGGACGCTAAAGAGAACGACGTGAAAACGTCGGGGTCCAGAAGTTTCATGTTCCAAACGTGGCCGTCGAACACCCACACCATCAGCAACCTAGAAAAAAATCAGCCGAGTCATACATAAATCACGCTGGACTTCAAGATCGTTTATTAATCCTTCGCATACTCGTTCCCTCGCGTTTGACGTTTATCGATGCTAATTATATACTTAAGCAGATTCTTAATGACCCACATAAAATGCCCCATATACTCTCTTAATGTTCATTCGAGTAGTTTGTATCTAGTTTATGGTAATTTGTGTCTATTTTAATACTGGTTTTATAAAGACAGGGAAGTAGCGTCGAGGCTGATTGGTAACTTGGTTGAATTAACGGTATAATATAATTGGAATATCGTGAGGCTGAGAGTTAAGAACATATTCTTAGTTAATTTTATTTTAGGAAATGCAGGAAGATTCAGAATTATCATAGTATTAAAAACAAAGAAAATATAAGAAACGTAAAGGAAGTATAAAATTGAATACCTTTCCTATCTACAGGGTGGTTGGTAACTGGTGATACAAGCGGAAAGCGGGTGTCGTACGCGAAAAAAGAAGTCGAAAATATATGTCGGGTTATGGTTAGAATTTTGTAACAACTCTTCACGTGAATTAGCCATTGTTTCACAAAGCCGAGATTATATTTACACGTATATACAGGACTATCACAAAGCTTAACAAATAATAAGTCTAATGAATAATAAGTTTAACGAATGATAAAATTAGTGAATAATAAATTGTATGAATAACAAGTTTAATGAACACTATTAACAATGTCTTTGGGTTCAAACGAATCCACAGTCAACGGGATAACTCTTCACTAAACGTAAACTAATCTTAGGCGCAAAATACGATTGTTGAAAATGCTCGATGTATCACTCTCCAAAGCAATCACACGAATGCCAGCCTCGTGGAATTTTTCTCGCTGTACGATTGCATTTGTTTTCTATACCCGTTTGGAAGCATCGAGAAGGTTCCAAACGCCGTTGTTAGGCAGTTTCTGCCTGAAGTTTGATTATTAATACAACGTATGTCCTATTGTATCGACACCTCCGAGGCAACATCACACGTGGCTAGGCCCGACATATAGAATAGAATTTTTTTTTAATTTTTCCGAGCGAAAATTCAAAGTCGATTTTCTCGAAAACAAAACCTCAAACGAAAAATTTTTATTCTATATCTTCGACTTCTTTTTTCGCGTAGAATCACCCCCTTTCCGCTTGTACCATCAGTTACCAACCACCCTGTATATCTTTTCGTATATGATTGTAAATTTCTCTGGTGTCTTAGTTTTTTCTAAAATAATATTGTAATCATTGCTGAGAATTTACAAGTAAAAAGTTCTAGCTGTGTAGTTTGTTCGATTGATGTTGGAAAGGTTAACTTACCAATAAATGATGAGCATGATAATGATACGACCAAGTCGTGGCAGCTTGAAGAGATGTAGGACAGTGTATTGATTATGCGATTGATCCTTCTCATTCATCGCCTTGCAACTTTTCTCAAATTCGTCGAATATTTCTTGCTTCACCTCTTTACCGTTCACTTTAGCGAAGTTTTTCAGCATCTCGATCGCTTTGTCCACCCTGCCACTGGTTATGTACCAACTACGGAAGTATATGAAATACGCAAACGTTATAAAAGCCTGTAAGAAATTTTCAAAATCATCACTTTCACCAACCTTTTGTATCGACAAACTTTTTGTGCAAATTTGAATAGAGCTGTCTAGTTACGCATCAATCATTTATTTTGCACAGCTAAAAATGTGATGGCTTATCGAGAGAAAGATGTTGACCTTGAGATGTTTTATTTACGAGACAGAGGAATCGATGTAATAACCGATCCCAAGATAGTATGTATTGCTGGATAAAATATTACCCAATTTAATTCAGCTATAATTTTGGAATTTTTATGGTCCGGTCTCAAAGGACTTTTGATGTTTTAAGAGAAACTTTAACGTAAAAGAAATTTCTTATATTTCTTTGAGGATTATTTTTAAAGAATTTTCCGATGATACGAAGATACAAAAATAATCCAAAGGACGAGGTAAGATTAAATGTCTACTATACTATCGTATACTAATTTACTTACGAAATTTCTTTGTATTATATTTTTATAATGAAAAAGAAATTGGAATTAAACTACCGTGCACTTTCAGGAACAATCCATGGTCCTACAAACGCAACCACCATAGGACACGCGGTGACCATGCTGAGAATCCTCCAATTTGAGATCCAATATGCGATCCAAGGCAGAAGACTCGAGGCTGCCGCGAAATAAAGTCCAAACGACATGTTCGCTACCAGAGTTCGATATTTCGGACCGACATATTCGATCACTGAAAGAATAATTCGTGATATCGTTATTGTATTACATCGTTATAGAAATCTTCCCAAATGTTTCGTCAATTTCGTTTCTTCATTTGATATAATAATATTGTTTCCTTATTTCCTTTAGGTTTGTCCTTTCTTCGTTTTTTACCAATCTAATTTCAAATATTCAGACTTATTTGTAGATTTTATAAATCATTAACATCGACAATGTAAGATCGTTTTGAATTAAAAAGAATTTTAAAAGGAACACTGCTTTCATCTCAATATCGAACGGAGAGTGCCTCAGTAATCGTGGTATAACCGAAGATTATTCTCCATAGGGAAATAGGTCACTCGAAAGATACAATTTCATACCAGAAAAGTATACAGAATTAAGTATCCTGTCGTTTAAAATAAAATATCTTAAAGTATCCCTAGACACATGTAATTTTAATACCAAACTAGATATACAATTACACAACAAATTTCAAATTACGAGATATAATTCCAAAATATAAAGTTTCAGTAAAATCATTTACCATTAAATATCTTAAAATTGATATCGTAAAATTCGAATAAAAATTTGACTTAAGAAAAAACAAACCGACATAGGGCAATAAACATTTATTCAAACACGTCATAAATAGTTAATCGTTACGTAAAACGGGACCGATACCGGTGCCTCATTATTAGGTCATAAATTATAGTTTTCCTATTCTCAACAGCTTTTTCTCTCTTATAATTTTCTCGATGACTCACCGATAATGAAAAGCACGTTGAAGCAGTTATCGAACGAGGTACCGACGACTAATCTCGCCAGACAGAAGCTCCAGAAGCTGTTGCAAAACGCAGTGCCGACAGACGCGATGAAACCAACCGCGTTACACGCAACCAACGCCGGAATTCTGCCACAATGGTCGGCTATGTAACCGAATATTAAGCCTCCAAGAATGCTGCCGACGAAGAAGGCCGATTGTGCTGCTGAGCCGAGGAATGCGTGGTCGCATACCCATTCCAGCTGAAACAGAAAAGGGGGATGCTTTATGATTGCGGCTAGTTATGAAAAAACACCGCGTGGTTGGAAAATCGATAGAAGGTGAAGAGAATAAGCAAGACGACGAAAGGACGAGTAATAAATTCCGTAGTTTTTTAATATCATCAGAATTGAGAACCTGAGTCGTAGGTTAGTTAATTGTAGTCTTTTGGTAATATTTTTAGTAATAAAATAGTAGAGGTTGTTTGCATAATTCTTGGATATGATTAGAGAATTTGTCATAGTGGAAGGAATATAAATTTGTTAAGTAGAAGATAGTATCTCCCGATTTAAGCAGGACTTTTTAGTAATAAAATAGCAGAAATAGAAATTAGAAATAATAATAATAACAATAAATATTCGATAAAAATTTCTTGAGTCGTAAGAAGTTACCAAATGCGTATTTATACGTTCAATTCGAAATATCTGTCTATTGTACAGTTGTAACTTTCACTTTCCGATTTATGCGATATTATATAAACGGATTCATGTTCGTGATTTAATACGCCGAGACGTACAAATAATTAAGGATGACAAGGTTAATTTTATGTTCCGCTATAAACGAGCTCTGTTAAAATGCAAACAGCATAACAAGTAATTACACCTACGTCTAAGTTCGTGCAACCAACAAGGACTTTTTTTATAATGACTGCATTATATGCTATCGTCAGCAGCTTTACGAAAGACCGTAAATATTTATAGAACGACGGCATGGTTTTATTGGCCAGGATGGGTCTGCCTCTCTGATACCACTCTCCAATATGTCGGTATAGTTCACATTGTACATGTTACATCGCGAAAACGAAGTCGCACCTTCCGCCAGCAATTCCTCACTCGACGCTGGAGGGATCGATAGTGCAATCCTACATAAAACAAGAATACGTTACATTAACGGTGATGAAATTTGCAAGAAGTATTTTTAAGAATACTAATTTTCGTTTGATTTTCTTATCTTTTTTTAAATAACCAAGGAAAAATGACAGCAAATGGTAGAGAGAGGGAGAGAAATGGGAAAAATAAGATGAAAATTCTACTCAAAAGTGCATAGTTTTTAATCCTAATCTTAAATTAGTCCAATTCCTTGAAACTTAATTCGAATCCTGTTTAAATAAAAAAAGTGACAAAAGTAATATACATAACAATATAAAAATCTATAATAATTTCTCTAATAAAGAATAACGACGATATCAGTAACAGTAATAACACATTATCTTTAATAGTGTTTACATTTCTGCATTTTAAAATTTTCTGTAAAAGTAAAATTCGCATAAAAATCCGCGGCCTACTTATTATTTATAAATCTGCTGTTTCAAAAAAAAAAAAAAAAAAAAAAATCAAAAATGGGAAAAGTGAAAGAATAAAGTAACAGGAAAACAAAAGCACAAAATACAAAAGAGGAAAAGAGACAATGACCGTAAAAATAGGAACAAAGGCAAGAGCTGGAAGGACGATCGTCCCGTATCTATTGCACTCCGAGGCATTCGAATTGTGTTGGGATTTAATTACCGATCGCTGCACGTATCGGTGAGTCTATTTCCAGACAAATAAACGGTACGCGGGGAGATTCGAGAAATTGTGCGAAACGAACGATTTTCCTCGTTGACGGATCGTAGAAAACCAGATCTCGCATGCGTCGTCAAGAATGGTAACACGATTCGTTGGAATCGTGCCATCCAGACATCCTATCCTTTCGCCGGTAATTCCTTACGTTCTTGAAATAGAACACGTGAGAAAGACGTTGATAATAGTATAACTATGGAATCGCGATTTCCAACTATTTTTATCTCGTCGCAAACTGGTTACAGGTATTGTTACGTCGCGTAACATTCTACCTAGCCGAGGCCACACACCGCAGGCAATATGGCAACCAGATGTCTTCGGATACTCGCAGCGTATCCTCCATAGTTTCAAGGACCTTCCATAAATTTCATAGATTTCCTAGAAAAGGTCCTTCAAACGAAACAAACATCTGTTTCCGAGGAATTTCTAGAGACTATTGTCTACCACGGCTTAACAAGGGAAAGTTAGTTTTTCTCACGTACGCTGCAACTTTCCTCCCACTAACCACTTTCTCTCGAGGGCGGTTAAGACCCTTCGTCTAACCAATTAACGACGAAGCCTACTCCCTCACTCTCCTAACTCAAATCGTCACGAACAAATCCGATGGCCCCGTGCGCTAGACACACCCATCCTTAGCGTTCCTCCGACACATTATCGTCTCCCAAGACAGTACTGATTTTACATCCTTCGAACGGTCAACACCCGCAGATCAGTCACTCACTCATCTCGTACACACTCACCAGCGTAACTGCCTTTGTTATAAGTTGTTGGAATAAACGGTGAAATATAACTTACTACTGTGTCATATTCATTCAAACACCTCTGTTATCCTAACCGAAACAGGGGAACGACTACTTCGCGGCGTCGATTCACCGAATCGTAGCGAGAATTTACGCCTCTCGCTGACGCGTTTTCCTCGCGACCGCGTCTCTCCGCGAACGGTCGTAACAGGTATCTCCCCCACTCCCGTACGACACGATATTTACATATGCATTTACATATACAACGCAATACCTGGGTTTTCCTGATTCAATAAACACAGTTGTTTCGTGCAAGTTATCAGATATTATATTGTGGTTTTAAAGAAACAAATTGTCGCAATGCGATACGTTATCACAGCTGAGAAAATGGAAATCTCCGTGCAAGTGGAAGATTCTGTCGTCGAGAATATTTATTGCGACCTGCATGGAAAACAAACAGGCTTTCGAGAAGCCTGGTTTAAACTACGTGCACGTGACTTGAACAGATATGTACATGTTGGAATACAACGATATCAGTCGCATGCGGATAGAGTGTTTGATCGTACAGATTCTTCCATTCGTTGCCAGCGCCATCCCCACCAGCGTGCGTTCGTGAGATGCACCACGGCAGTTGGCACGTGCATGCTTTTTCAAAAAGACGCCGGAAGAAGCGTGAGGATATGAATGGAACATTCTAGACGGGCACGTCGAGAAGCTACTAGAAGGTTCTGTGCCACATGTGACGCCACACAGACACCCACACAGGTCACACTCATTACTGCATAGAGAGTGGGGCTCTAAACCTTTTCAAGGGCCATGGGTCACTAAGCCAGTCTGTGAATAACTAGCCAACTGTCTACATTCCAGAACGCACATTTATAACTCTCGAAATAATTGTTTAATAAATATCACATTGTATTATTTCAACATAAACATTGTGTCTTCCACAGAATATTAATCCTAATTCCAAGATTAAATTCTAACAGTACATATGCATATAAATTGTCTCCTATAGAAGGTGGTTAATTCTAGACATCGAAAGGAACGTCTTTAATGAAAACATGTATTGATTTGTTATACGATCAACATGATTATTGACCATTTCGATCTGCCGGAGCTGAAAATGTCTATCGCGTAACAGGGTAAATTCGAACATAAAGAAACTATGTAGGATCGTTCGTTACGTATAACTCAATAATTCAAATAAGACAAATTGCACATAAAGTGTCACTTACTTTTGTTTGTCTGTGAGGTTCCATCGTTCGAGTTCCGGAACGGTACACCAGTGTTCAGCTGGCAATAGCGTGATGAAGAACTGCGTGAAGTAGAGGAACGCGTAGACGAAGGTGAAGGAGCATGATGAAAAGGAACCATTGGTAGCGGCTGGCCTCGCCAACGTACGGTAGTATGTCGTCGAAGGTTTCGATCTTCGGACGTTCGCCCTCCTCGGCTTTTACGGACTCCGTCATGACTGTCATTATCTCGATATCTGCGAATCAATGATCCTCGATCACCTACTTAACTCGAATTACACGTTACGAGGAAACTAAGTTCAAGGTGAATGGGGTATTATTAGGTCGTCGAATAAATTCGTGTTGCAATGCGTTCATACCTTTTTATGTGTTTTACGAATACAGATCGATAAACGATCAAGGTGATCGATCTTATGATATACAGTGGCTCACGGAAGTACTCGAACACTTTCATATCACGAAACGTTCTATAATTTCGTTAGCACTCTAACGAGATACGATTATCGAGATTATAATAGTAAAATTTGGAATCAATCTGAGATTGTATATTGAAGATATATATACATGAGACAATGTATATATATTTCGCAAATATATATGTTAAATGAAAAATTAATATGTATATAACACATGATGATGATTTTACTACGTACATCGTGGCTTATTATTCTTATTAATTTAGCGAATAATTGACTGCTCAAATACTCTGGTAATTTTTATATATAAAATAACAATAATATATGTTTCCAATAAATATATGAAATTTCTATATACACGTTTAGATCTGTTTCAAATTTTCTCAATGTAATTACGACGATCGTGTCTCACTTCAGTGTCAATGAAATCTCAAAGTGTCTCGTATAAAAATCACCAAAGGTTTGTTTAAGTGCCCGAGTACTTTCACGTGAGCGACTGTTGTTTTAGTAGCAAGTTCTCTTATGTCTATCTCTTCGTTACATTTAGCCGGATAATTTCTCATGTTTATCAACGTGTTATGATCTTTCTCTTATTAAGCGGAGGAATCTCTTCTTCGCTAAATTTTCTTAAACGGGTTCAAGGTGAGGTGAACCACATTGTTGAAATCAAGATGAAGAAGATGAAATCTAAAGTCGAGATGAAAGGAAGTAGATGTTTGTATTGTCTAGATATATTGCCATGCTACTTTTTGACACGATATAATCTTAGGTAAAGGCTAATTCAAGGTGATACAGAGTGTACTGGAAAAAGTGATTTGAATTTGCTAGAGAGGAAGAGAAAAGGAAAGATCCTTGAACATTTTTGCAAGGTTATTGCAAAATGGAGGATACTATCGAAGGCTTATTGCTGTCACTTGTACGTTCTAACTGGAGTGTCCTTTAAATAATTTGCTTCTTATTAGATCCTTTTTGCAAATAGGAAGATAATATTTTTGGGACGTGAGGATTGTTAAATAAAAATGTAATGTAATCAGATGTAAATTGTCATTGGAATAGAAGAGTTTGTTTAGAAGAAATGATCATGAAATACACAAAATGTATCGTGCGTAATGTGTAAATAATAATTAATTCTAAAGACAATTAATAAAAATTTTAAATAATAGAGCACCATACCTCCGGTTCCTGCTTATTTTGACACTGTGCAGAATGTCACACGATTGTTGCCTTTTTTTTTTAAAGATTATTCAGTTAAGAAACAAGCACCAATAAAAAAGCAATTATAGTTAATTATTAAAAAATCCAAGTAGGTATTACATAAATAAAATTATCAAGGAAGATATTTATCGTAAAGATTGTGTGCTTATGAAAGAAGTAAACGAAATTATTGTAGCGCCATAGTAATTTGTATGAATCTTTGAATCTTGTTTAAATAAAATTTTCGATAAAAATTTGATTCTATCAGTGAACGATTACTACAGTTAATTACTGGATAATTAAAACAAGTAAGTAAAATTATTGTTACAATAATCCCGACAAATTCGTGATATTATTCAACTAGAATCGTTAAGAAAAAATTCGACACCGTTAGCGAACGCCATTTTACTTTTACTTCACGAAGGCCAACGTTATAAACGTTGAATCAAGAGCAATCATTTTCAATATAAAATATACGCGCGAAAGCTTTTGCTCCCTTTGATAATTGAATCCTTAATTTGCCGCCAATTAAACTCTTTCCCAACCACCTTCGTCTTCTAAGAAACCTTTTATACCCCAAAGAGAAATCCCCTTTTGCACAAACTCGCTTTTTTTCAACCATCGTACAACACGATATGATATTTACACCGTGCAATTTACACGATTCAGATCTCAATCTTGCAAATCATTTCGAAAATAGATCGATGATTAAATCGATTATAAAATCGTCCCTGCAAGTTTTAATTGATTAATTATTTCTTTATTTGATGAAATATTATTTATTATTTAAATATCGTTAATTTACTGGCGTTCAATGAAATTTCTCGTAGAATTAAGTTCGTTTAAAATATTATTAATTTAATGACATTTTTTGTAAGATAATTGCGGTTAGATTTGATCTTTCACGAAATCTACGAGATGATCGCGTTCGATTAATCACCGATGTAGCGCATATGTAAAACATTTAAAACAGTCCATACATAGATGTTTCATAAGTGTAGATGATTATTTATTACGGTTCTGTGTAATTAATGTTCGTTGCGATTACCACGAACTTAGATAAAAAAAAGAGTATTAATGACGAGAGAACCGGAAGTGACCAGTCCGTGACATAACTGTTATTTTCTAGGGGCTTGGTAACATTTGCATAAATTATTTCGCGTATACTGTAACGCACTTTACGTTACAACGGTATGCCGATGGACACGAGAAAAGAATTTTTCTGCCACAAATTGAATGGCATTTTTGGCGATAATGATTGTGTGGAATGATGAATGCTTTAATTGAGATTCTAATCGAGATTCAAGTGATATATGAAGTTTGTACTTTCCAATAGGATACATTGAGAAAAATGTCTTCGAAAGAGAATATGCTATTTTTGAATACACCATTTTTTAATAAGTCTAACAAATTCTGGATCTTTTAATTCACAAGGTTGCAAATCTCCAAATTGTTCAGTCTGAATTTTCGAATCTTCTAATCTCACGATCTTCGAATTTTCTAATCTTCGAATCATTAAAAATCCTAATTTTCATAGAATTTTCAAGGAAGCTATAAAATAAAAATATAAAATATAAAATAAGAAAATTTGAAAAAGATACATAATGCGTTCGATCCAACACCATTTGCTCATAGTAAAAAAAAAAAAAAAGATAAAAGAAATTGTATGCAAAATAGGTAAACGTATTATAGTAAGTATTAGTCAATTATAGCAGATTGCTATCATTAATCAGTAATTATCCGAGTCGTAGCTGCATCTGTATATACATGAAGTATACAACACTAAAAATACATTTTCCTTAACAAAAATACTGAATAAACACATTCCTACGTAGCAACTAGTCAGCTGTGATAAATTGTTCGCTTTGAACAACGATCGACTAAGTTAGCATTGATTTCCGGATTGTGCGTAAAGCGTGCAATAAAACGAACACGTGTTTATCCCTAACGTTAAGCCAGGACCACCTAAATTAATACGAATTTTCCCATCAGGTACCGTCCTTATTCTGACAAAAAAATGCAAGCGATATTTGTGCATGTAAATAATTTGTCTGTGTGTATATATAATAACTTATATGAAACAAGTATTGCGATATTTCTCGTACATTGCTAGATATAATGATTTTAAATAATTCTGGCTCAAAAATTCGATTAAGAATTACATTGCAATTTCTAGAAAATTGTTACAACATTAAAAAAGCGAGATCCCTTAGAATATGGTATATCAAAAAAATCTTACAACCAATAATTTTACGATTAAAAAATGTAAGAAACCTCCCCAAAGTAATCGATCCGTGAAATTAATGAGAAACGTATGCTCCAGCAAAAGCTACGCGCGAATATTGAACACAGCTTCAAAACCGACCTTTTCCGATTGAAAACGCATAGCAGAGTAGCAATAACTCGTCCACCGACGCACCAATGAAAATGGAGGCTCGTAACGATCGTCATAACTCGAGTGACTTAACGATCTCAGGACGATCGTTATCGACCGATCGCTTCCGTTCCGGCCTGGACGTTTAACAACGAGGACAAGCGTGTGTCAAACGTTCTCGGTAACCGGTTACACAAAAGTGCGCACCTTGAACAACTATTACATCCCAGAACTAATTAATAAGAGCGATCATGGCTAGCATGGATACATATAGTTTGCATACGTGATTTTTCCCTGCGGGGCTAGTTTTCTCGCCTTCGAATCGATCAGGGAAGGCGATCGTGATCGCGATCGAGCCATTGAAATTCATTCGATGCACACGAGATACAGCATAGCGTTTTGATCTCGCGGAACTCGCACAAACTACAAAGTCAAACTTACAGACTCGTAACAATACAAAGTGGAACGATCGTTTGGTTTCACTTCCAACCGTAAGTCTTCCTATTGATTGGTGTTCTTCTTGGTCGTAAGGGAAAACGAAGAAAAGAAAGGAAAGAAATCTGTTATTAATATTGGAATACCATCGTTTTCGAGGAATTATCGTTCTATTTATTTATTTATAATGGCGTTATCGAGTTAATTGTTTCTTAATATGATACATTAAAACACTTATTGTAGTCGATAGAAACAGAAATTTTGTTTAAGATTGCAATCCCAATTATCTGATTTTCCTGACGGACAATTTATATGGATCGATTGGAATTCATATAACAAGAGTTCACCAATTTTCTTCGCTACTCATCATTTTTCGTTCGCGTGATACGAGCTCACGTTCAAGTGTGTGCTTCAAATCGGTAAAAGTTCGATTAATTAATCGAGTTCTACCATATTTAACGCGAATAAGCTTTTGCATAATAAGCAACGAATGAAATAAAAATTTGTTGTAATACACAATGAGTAAGTTAGATTAATTATCGCTTTATATGATAAAAGTCCATGGTCCAGCGACAACATTGGAATTATTTTTTTCTTATTCATCTTGGAATTTATGATTGTTTACGGCGTTCTTTTTTGCGACAAATTGAGCTTATGGAAGTAATTTCTCTTCTAGAAAAATTGAACGCTAACGCCGTGTGCCAAGATAATGTGCAAGAACTAGTGTACAAAGAGTTAATCATTTTGGCTTCTGAAAGACTATATGAGTCACGGTTGTCCTATTCTTGTTGCTTAATTGCAGTGTTTGACCACCTGTTCTAGAATAGTGAGTTTACCTCTCACTGATCAGCATCGATTGGTATTTTGTAGTACAGTGCTTTGTTAGTCGATCGTGGCATTTAAACATACCAAGTTCATGGAGAAGAAGGCAGTTTTCTAAGTTTACGTTCTTTAGAAAAACATAATTTTATCATTAAAACGTCCGACCTTTTGATACCCATCTAAATATGTTATACATAGTCTCGATAAATATCACGATAATGGATAAGTATATATAGTCGCGTTTCTGTTCCAATAAAAGTGAACACTGATGCTATCGAAAACACTTGTATATTTTTAGAAATTCCAAAAACAACAAATCCGATGTCAGTGATTTTGTCTGATTTGCTAGTTTCTAGCGTTAAGATTGAATACACAGCTGGCAAATTTTCTATTTCAAAGATCTATTTAACTTTGTGATTAAACAGCTTTCTACAAAGTTTTGCGGATTTGTTAGTTATCTTCGAAAGAATAAGCAAGCTTTAAAGGACTTTGATCTAGTAAGTTTATTCCTCTTCAACCTTATACTTAATCATAAAGTAACGCTATAATTAGAAAATCAACATAAATGGATTTCTTCTGTCTAACCTTCTTTAAAATAATTAGCTGTTAAATGAGCCAGAGTTCTAGGAAATCTCTGATGCTGTTGATCTTCAACGAGATACAGATATCTGACAGATACTATCAAAATTCTATAGACGTCTATCCTTCAACTCTCAGCATACCAATGTTTATGCCATCATCGACGTTCCTTCACAAAGGGTCCTTAAAGAACTTTATGATTCTGTTACTCCTAAGTTACTTTGTACTGTTATATTTTTGTCATAATAGTGCCTACTAGAAATGTTTACCTAGTATATAAGTTTCACTATTATTACCATTCTATCGTATGTTGTACTCGGAGTTAGTCACAGTTTCTCACAAACGTCTAACTTACTCTTAGTTATTCTGGCACAGACGCTGTGTTTCACTTACTGAAAAAATAAACAAAAAAAGCAAAATGATGTACGTAATATACTAAAACATTCTAAGATACCGTGGTAATTTTTCTATTTCTTGTGTAAATCATTTCATTATAGCAGTGTTATAGCAGTCATTGGCTCGGATTTTAATTAAATTGGTCGTGAAAGTGAGAAGAAGTAAAGAGACCGAGTAATCACGAAGAAAAGGTATGTATGTAACTTGATCGAAGCAAATACCAAACTTTTAGTTGTTATCTTCAACGATGGAAATTTGGTCATCTAAGTAGGTTATCGACGCAAGTGTTAATGAGAGATAAAACACGATTGGAGCAATGAAAGAACTTCATTTTCTTCCTTCTTCGCAAAATAGCAAATATACAGTAGCTCACATGAAAATATCTGAATATTTGTGCAAACATTTTGTAAATATATCATGTGTATTATGTTCGCGATCAATGAATATCGCAGTAGCTCCTATATGAGTTTTCAGATTGACTAAAAATTTGACTGACCTACAATAGTCATGTCTCATTCCGATACTAAAGAAATTTTTAAATATTTTATGTAACGCATACAATAAAGATACGTAAGTTATCTATGCTAAATGCTGAAATACTTATAGAAGTCCTTTATGGATATAGTAGATATTATAATATGTGTGTTAGGCGAAACATTTTGAAGTTTAATTATCACCGTAATGAGACACGGCTAAGATAACACAGGTACGGTTATATCGAACAAGTTTTTCCCGATATACTTCATAATGTTCCGTGTAACAGATAACATACATTATACACCAAAGCCTTTTACGACCAGCGTTCAAATACTTTCACGACGAACCACTGTACCAAAATTCAAGTCTCACGCGACACATCGATACGAATGATCGGTGCAAACAAACGTTTACCTTTTCCACGATCGTCCGAGAGCAACGCGAAACTTCACTAGGCGTATCACAAATCTCGTCGTGGTTTTGTTTCTAAAACGAGAAACTCTCTGCAGAAGTCACAGAAATAAAATGAAATCTAGCTTCTTCACTTTTGTCCGACTCGATAAGTCGATTTCGAACAAACTTTACTCTTTTCTTCTTCTTCTTCTTCTTCTTCCGGATGTCTTTTCACTGTTTCAACAGGATAAAACGGAAATGGGAAAAATAACAAAAGAAATCGCGGATCGCAACGACTCTCGTGATCCTGTGATCCAAGTCCAGGTCACGTGCTCGATCTCGATCGTCACAATGATCTTGGGTGCACGGATCCTCGATTTTTCGGACGCCGCGCTACATCGTCGTTTAAAAGGGGGCACGCACCGACTGTTCGCCGCGTGGACAATTAGCGGGGCTTTATAGCGCGTGCAAACGAAAGCGGAGCCCCACCAGCGTCGTGTGTGCGGCTATTGGACGATGACTTTGGTCCCCGTGGATCGTCCTGTCGACAGCAACGCCGAAGTCGAAGACGTCACTGGAGAACTGCGGGGATTTTACGATTCCAAAGAGCCGCTTCTCCTGTTGCACCGCGACCGTTGGGTTTTCTCGTGACTCGTTTGCACGCTTTTTTCCCTTCTCGCTCTTCTCACTACCACCGCAATCTTCTTTCTCTCTCGTCGCTTTGTCGCGACACGTATACGCGACCGGAAAGCGAGAAACATAAACTGGTGACGCGCAGGTGAGTGTACCTTCCGAGAACGTTGCGACGTTGTTGCATGGTTTGATATGTTTCCTCAAACTGTGTTTGGTTAACTAACTTAATTCGCCTGTTGGTGACTCATGGAAATTTGAGTGATATTACGAGGTGAAGTTGCGGAGTATTTGGAGTGAGAATTTGTGAATTTCCTGTGTTTCACCATGTTACGTATGGTAATTTACAGTGTTGTTTGTATAGTATAGTACAGATTGGAAGAGATACAATAATAAGCAGACAGCTAGGCTGGTTAATTGATCAGGAATATTAATTGAGTATGAATTGTTTAGCAAGAAAGAGAAAAAGGTATAATTCTAAGTTGCTTTGCTGCGTACATTGGGATTTATGATATACGAAAGATCGATTTCTTTCAGGTAGGAAAGAATGATTATAAAATAGAAATTATTACGTAATTTTTAGTATCGCAGGTTTACCGTGGTATTGAATTCGGCTAATGATATGTGAACTGGAAAAACAATGATCATGTGAATCAAACGTTGATTATCCATCCGTCGAAGCGTTAGTCAGATATCGTGTAACTGATAGTTCCTTGAGTGGTTTCAAAGTCGAACGATGAAACAATTTGAAATAATCGTTCCATTATCGACGAAATGAACGAATTTATCTAATGGGGCTCGTTAATTTATTCGACTTTTAATATTAATTACTAATTGTTATAGAAATTGATTTAACAAATTTGATATAAATTGATTTACCATTAATTAATCGATGGTAGAAAAGAAACGTTGGAAAATGAGTAATATGTAGCTTTAGTTTTACAGATTTTACAAAATCAATGTTACTATTTAAGAAAAAATGAATTTGATGGGGTAAAAGCTATATGGAAATATACTAACGACTTAACGAATTTAAATTTAAAGGACTTTAGAAACAAAGAAACAGAGACAAACTTTAGTTCTCGATGATACTTGACACGTGAATTGATTAACAGCTTGTCTTGCGTGATTAAATTTAATAGGATTAATTGAAAAGTATATCGTATACCGTGTGTGAATCATGATAAAGTTGGTTTCATCGTAATTCACACGGTACTCGCAATGATCATTCAATCGGCAATTTTATTGTTCCAACATCACATCATTTACTTATCTTCGACTTGTACAATTCTCTGTGTTTTACGCAATTCTCTTTTTTATCCATCATTTTCTCGCATAGCACTCGAGTAAAAGCGAATCAACCGTTCAGTGAACCATACTTTGTTTCACTATGTTTCTTCACATGGTAAATGTTTTTTGATATCTTTTTCAAATTAAAATTCTACGGTTCTTCGGTTTGTTACATTGTGAACGAAAAAATCAACAGATATATAGAAAAATATCGAGGTTAATCGCATCGACATTTTCAAATTTTTTAACACTCAATTTTAACTTTCTAATAATAACTTTCAAATTTTCAAATTGTCGAACTTCTAAATTTCCGAATTTCCAAATATTCCAGTTTCGATGCGCTCGAAGTTCTAAATATCCTAATTTTGAAATATTTTCAAATCGTCCAAGTTCCAAATTTCCAAACTTCGATATCGCCGGAGTTCTAATTTTTTGACCTTCTATGTTTACCCGAGAGATAAAAAAATTATGATCGGATAGTGTCGATTATGCCAATCGAGGATTACAAATTTTCTATTCGTGCGACCTTCGACACCGAAAATAAATGAGCGCGATATTTTCCGTTTTTATCTTCCTCGAGCCGCAGTTAATTAAATCAATTGTCACGAAAGAACACGGTAGTTTTTCTGATTCCCGAAACAAAATAGCCCCATTGATAGCTTCAGGAAAATTCGCTGAGTAATGAAATCTACTCGCGAAACACGGAGACGCAGGGACTTAACCGTCAAAGATATTTGCTTCAGAAACCCGATACCCTTGAAAAAGAAAAAAAAGAAGAGAATTACATGTTATATACGCGAGATGCAAGATCGCTCTTACGATCTTTCTTACGCAACGGAACAGTTTGAAAACGAAGTTTGAATTTCGCGCGTATTCCAGTAAAGGGTTCCTCCTTGAAAATTCGCCAATAGAAATCGAACGTGAAAGATTTCGTGAACGCGAAAAGCTATTCGAATTATTCGTCGTTTTAATTCTCGAAATTCGTTGATAAATATTAATTATATTTTATCGCAGTGGAGGATAGATTTCGTAATAGACGCGTGAAGAAAGACGTTTTATCGATATTTATAAGAATTATAAGTCATCGTCTTGCGTTGATCTAAGAGGAAATCTAAAACAGAGGTATCTTCCTGCGAGCGGTTTGAACAACGTTCATAAAACGTTCTTTTTCGTTGGTTACAACGATCTTCTGCAAATTCGAAGATTGTCTCGGTTGCTGCAGTATATGTTGTTTCTAAGATTTGTCGATAAAAGCGCTAAATCATCGGGATTACTTATAAGTAATATACCTGTATCATTCCGTTTGATAGGTCTGTTCAACGTGTGTCGCGAGATGTTATTATTACCATAAACAGATAACGATTTTTGCTGATATTTTTTCAAAATTACGTCATCTTGTAGAGCATAGAAGATTGGAACAATCGGTATATCACGCTGATTGATCTTGTCATTTTTGTTCGTCTGTATCATAAATTAACGTTAGAAGGCATATAGTATCTTTTTTCTTTCGCCTTTTTTTTTCTTTTTCTTTTTTTTTTTTTTTTAGGAAGGAGGTTTCTCTTTTCTGTTGCAGGATAGTGCATAATTAATACTTTTAATAAATCCATTTTTATGCATACAATAGCTTTTGCCTGACTTTATAAAGACGTTATGAAAGTACGCACTGTGATTTTCACAGAAGACAATAACGTTCCTTTAATTACTCGATCGACAAGGTGATTATTAGCATATTGTTATTCAGGGTCGTCAATTCTACGTTGCGAATATATAGGTATTTCTGATATCAATTACTCGTTATACTCGTTATGATTTGTATCCAATTTTCGTTTCATTATTTCCTCGTTATGTACAGTTTGTTTATAATTACTATGCATATCTACAGATTATCTTCTGTAATTGCTTGATATTGATTTCAAATTTTTATCGAAGTACAGTCATTCTTTATTTAATTTTGTAAATATTTATTATTTTGTAAATAAATAATTATTTTGTAAATATTTTAATCCAACTCGGAAGAAAAATATTCTGTTCTGATGCTGCACGATGAATAAATTATTTCAGCAACTCTAGTGCGTTTTGTTATTTAACAAAATCCAAAAGGTGCATCACGGAAAGATACATCGTCGTTGATCGTTCTTATAAAATTTGCGTGCATGATAGCACCGATAACGTTGCGACATGACAACGCAACATGCCCGGGGATTCGTCTACATGTCGTATGTCCACACATAGGACGACAACATTTGCATTCGTAATCGCAGCTATAAACGGTGCTTCACACATATCGCAAACTTCCTTATCAGCTCCTCTGAATAAAATCGAAAAGAAGATTTGATGATTCACGATAAATATAAAGTTTAAGTCGAAAGCTTGTCGTTGAAGAATTGAAACACGTAAAATACTGCTGTTTAATTTCGATATCATTTCTTTTTAATTATTGCTGCCTCGACTATTTGGACAAGCTACAGATCATTAAGAAATAGACTTATACCGCTTTCAAAATTATTATGATTACGCGATTATGCTATTCCATTTATTAACGATGTTTCGATTGATTCAAACGAACGAAATATAAGAGTGAAATTATAATTCGTTTATAAATAAAAGTTTTACGTTAAAGTACACGTAAGTCTCTCGTTTTATCAATTTTTGTCGAAAAATATACTTACATCACTTTTAAAATAAACGCTTCAGTTAAAAGTGGAAAGAATTCTGTTAAATACGAAGATACGTGTAACTGAGGAAATTTTGTCGAAGTAAAATGTGCATATCTGTTAAAATGAATAATACTTTGATATTTTTGAAGTTACAATAATATACGAAAAGATTCCTAAAATCAAATAAAACAACAACTTTGGTGTGATGTTATTAAATCGAACACCGCGGGTAGAAAGATAAGATTAGTTTTATGGATTTTATATAATATAAGCGTATTAATATTTTCAAAATATCCAAAAGTATGGCAAGAACACATATTCAATTCCAAAATCAAATAATTTCTATCGTGTATAATGAAAAAAAAAGAAAAAAAACAAAAATTGTGACTTATTACAGTCTTACTGTACAGTATTCAATTTTAAAACTGCTCCGTAAAAAATATAAAACGTAATTTATCCTGCTTTTTCCCTATAATTTTCATAGGTAATATTCGTGGAAATCAGAAACTGGTTAGACATCGCGATGATGCATAAATTAACGATCCATGATATGAAAGATTGATTTTAGATAGAGAAGTTATTAAGAGAACATGTTGCTTGCCAGCTAGGAGGAGCACCTCGAGGAAAAGCGATAATATTTAAAATTAGATTAGATTCAATTAATGTTTAATGATCTTCGAGTAAATAAAATATAGTTCAGGCGAATTTTCCGACGTTAAAATGTATGTTTGATGTTGATTGCGGAAGATAAAGTTTTATTGTCTAATAGCTGTTTGGAAAGCAATTATGCCTGCAAAACACGAAATTACTATTTCGTGTAGACGATTGCACAATTTGCCATTCCTGCAAATTATTTCATCATGTGTATTAATTTCTATTTCGGGATCTCTTTCTTCGAAGATTTTTATAAATGCAAGAGCGAAACTCGATGATTTTTAAGAAAGAAAAAAAAACAGCTTATATCAACGTTATCAACAGTATAATCTAATATTAATAATTTTCATAATTCAATATTCAATATTTAATATTGTTCTCTCTCTGTCAGCTCTTAGATACATTTCCAGATACGTCACAAACATTAGCGATATAATTTAATGAAATTTCAAAATATCTTCAATAGTACAGATAATATATTCGTAAAAAAAAATTCGAATACTTTTTTGTAAGTCTGTTTTTGTGTGTAGGCCTATTCGTTTATAATTTAGATTAAAATTTCAAATTAATTATAATTCTCTATGTGTGATATATTTTATTGTAGTTTCGTCTCTAACGTGTTGGAGATCATTTCTCAAATATCAATATCGATCAAAGCAAAGACGAATACGAAGACGAGATTGAATTGCAAGACACAAATTTGGGATAGCAATATCATTGAGATTAATGAGAGAATAATGTGTGGTAACAGCTTAAGCGCTACACAATAAAGGACTACGATGAAGCTACAGCAGCATGCGTCTGTGGAAAAAGAGCGAAAGATAGCACGTGCACATAAGTTTTGCAATTTTGAATCGATTTCTTCTGAAACGCGGCGGCCTTCGGCCGCGTGAATTAATTTATGAATAAAGGAAGCAAGATATCTGGAAGTGCGTAAAGCGTTACTACATTCCCACGGATGAATGCAACATGCTTGTAACACGTGTTTGTATTCCGTATGTTTAAATACCATTCGGCGTTCGTTTTTAAAGAGTAGAAAATCAAACAATCGTATAATGGAAAAGGCGATTTTATTTGTAATTCTTAAATCAAATTCTTCAAATTTATATTCTTTACTATTTCTAGGCTCTAGTAAACATCGTTTATCCTTGCATAGTCGTATTTTGGAAATTTGTATTTTATTGATATCGTTGCATTTTGAAAATTATTGCTCTATTAGCATCGTTATATTTTATCTATAGATTAGAAGTTGTTAATTGTCCATTTTCACGAGCATTTAGAAAGATAATAACTTTGTAAAATGTTTTATATTTTTACGAATTCCTTGTGTTTGAGAACTCGATTTTACTTTGCGTGTCTCATTTTATGAGTTTAGTTTATTTACGAAAATATCTATTTTTCTCTTGTCCAATAAGTGTCAATTACAATGATCGATGTTACGCGGAACTTCCTAAACCTTGCACCACTATCAAACCAATGTTTCAAAGTCCAACTTTCGTCCCAAGTTGTGGCAGAATTTTTATTTACCAAGGCCCATTAATGTCGAAATGAGTAGAAAGGTTGGATCTATTGTGGAGTTCAATTCGGAGGACCTTGAGATTTTTAAGGCACTTGCGTTTAATAAAAGCGAATCGTTTTATTTGACATCTGAGTTAGCGAATTTAGGTGTTAACGTTTTATGAGAGCAACCATATAGCGTCGAGGGTTCGATAATCAACACGGTAAATACGAAAAATGAAATTTTGACTATTAGTTGAATCAGAATTTTAAAAGGAAATAGCTATCATTTTACATATCAATTATAAAATTATTTAAATATTTAGAACTCTCAGATTAATTTTTTACAATTACCACGAATTACCGATAGCTATGAAGCTATGCTTTCTCATTGCGTGATATGAGACATTATTTTATTGGAAAAGCAGAATCGACTTGACTTTAGGTTTAAAAAGCAACATTAAATTAACATTCGTTCGTGTATAAATTAAAGGTGTTCTCAATAATTCGATGTTTCAACTTGAACACACAGAACTTACTCATTGTCAGTTTTAGGTATGTTCAGTTTTCAGCGATTTTTCTGGCAACACCATTATCTATCCATTTTCTTTATGTCTTCAGGCAACACTGTTATTTATCTATCTTTTATGTCTACAAAAATTGCAGTCTCTTTACATTTTCGAAATACTTCATCTCTTTTTTTATCGCATTTCCGTTATTTCTGAACATAAATCCTTCTTTTCGTCGTCGTGTTACGCGACACGCTGTAATATCGCACGATAATATCGCCGACCAATTTTTGTTGCAGATTATTAGAAAGTCCTAATATAAACGATATCCTGACAAATTCCTTGATTTGTTTTTTTTTTGTAGATAATAATACATTCTAGATAAAGCTTACTAAAAAAAATTATTTAAAATTATTTAATTTCATAAAACATTACTCACGTGTAAAAATCTGCGACAAATTTTCGAAACATGGACATCATTCGGTAATCTTCCGTGGATAGGTGTTTCCATAGATCAGAATCTTAATGCAGACATCATGCAAAGAAATAAACACACATGTGTAAACTACATACATAAACATGTGTAAACTACAAGAGAGTTCTGGCTAATGACAAGGAAAATTGAACTTTCTAGGAAAAATAAGATATTTGCTTTACGTATGTAAGCGTAAAGTATGTTATTAATAAATTATAGCCTAAATAGCGACCATTCTTTCCCAGTTGACTTTAGAGGAAAATAATGTTATTACCTGCCATTTACACTCTTCTATAAACGGATAAATGGTATGGATAATGTTTTCTACTTAAAATTTCAATTTTTTGTTACGCCTTGGAATAACCCAACGAAAATACGTAAGACCTTTTCCGTTACATTTCTCGGCAATTAAGGAATTTTAGATAAGTCAGCTATAAGAACTGAAATGTTATTTCTGGAGTAATTTGAAACAGCGCGTAAATAGAATTGACTGTAATTTGAAAAAAACAAAATTTCAACCGGTTAACGCCTAAAAATAGAAAAATTAGTGGCTATGAACATGGCTGAAAGAACAATGTTGAGAAAGTTAAACGCGAATAACTAACTATATAGTTATACGAATAATATGACCAACTAACGAAGAATTAATAGATGCAGCATCAACGAAGAGGATGAGACTATACAGACATCTATTAAAAAAAGGGTAATTTCATGCTTGAAGATTAACGAGAGAACAATGTTGGAGAAATTAAAAACGAACGACGTGTAAAATCAGAAGAATTAAAAGATCAATGAGAAGTAGAATGCATCGGAGAAGATCAAACGATACAGCGTTAATATTATCCCGAAGCACGAATAAAAGAACGGTATTAAAATTGTCTGGAGTTCCAATTTCAAACAAGATCTCGGATTATCTGCAGGAAATCAAGCACAATGCAATTACTTTGCTTATCGGTTGAGAAATTTCTGTATCGCGTCATTCGCCCTTCTCTTGTGACGCAAATCGTGGTATTACGCATGATTGCTAATAAAATAAAAATCAGAAAGAAAGACAGCAAGCAAAAATGTAACGATGACGGTGATTATCAGCGCGATAGATCATTCGTTCTACTTCCTGATGTCCTTCTCTACACGATGATAGGCTCGATTTCTATATTTAAAGAAACGCATAGACGTAAGCAGAAGAATACCATATTAGTAAACTGGAAGCTGTAGCAGCCTTTAGAATGGCCAGAAAAGAAGGAAATATACGAGGGACACCGTTCAGTTCCTATGTTGCGGTTTCGTAATCTGTCGTTAATGTTAGAGATAATGTTTATGCTGGTCGTTATCGAATTGTTCGCTTTTGAAACAGACATGACCGTCACTACGAAACAGATATTCCGATTGGCTTGCATAATATGTGTCAGCTCTTACAGCTGCGCGTAATATTTGCCTCTCAGCGTGTCCTTCTTCCTTCGAGTTTCGTATCCATCTGATTTCTCCTGCCGCTTCTATATTTTCTCCTGTTTTTTGGTCATTCGTTCTTCATTTACACGTAGTATTATTCGATCGGTTCTACGACATCTTTCCATTCTTTTCAATCTTCCTTGTTCGTAGTATTTTACGATATCGAGTTTGCTTATTTGGGAAATATAAAATATCTTGACTTTCGTAAATCGATAATTTACAATTTCTCTTTGGTTCGCGAGCTCACGCTAAAAACTGTGACTTGAGAGAAATTGTAAATTAATAGAAAAATGGTAACTTTCCCTCTTTCGAAGTAACTTTATAATTTTCTTCTCTTTGTTCGTCTTTCTGAATTGTTAAATTTCAAGATATTAGCGATTTCCTTGACTCGAAAAGTATTGACAAATTTTCATAGAATTATTTCAACGTCGTGTTCTCCAGGATGGAGCGAAGAAACGTGCAATTTCGAAGGTTTAGATGCGAGACGGTTAACTGTATATCAAGGTAAGAGCCGAAAAGCAATTTGTACGATCGTTTCTTTATATAAAGACGAGAGAAGTGACTCCCATGAATGGATGAAACTACCGCAAGCAAGGCCATCCTGGCTGCCTGGTTCCATTCGCTTTTTACGAATACACATTTAAGTTCAAGTTCACCGGCGTAAACGATCTTGAACGAGTTCGACGAAAAGACACGGTTAAATGTTATCTAATCGTCCTTCAATTTCGCTTCGGTCCTACTTGGCAGGTATATCATTTTCTTAAGTAACTTCCTTACTTAACTCTTACTTAACTAGCTGATTAAACAATTTTTTCAACAGACTTTTTCCATTTCGAGATGTGTAATAAACCTTAGGTTGTTTTACTTATCTCGCGCTCTGTATCTTTTGCTTTTTAACGGCCACTTTCATTTAACGCCATTTTGCTAGCTATGCTTCCTTTAATTACACTTTAGTTATATTGTTTAGTAACTATACAGTATTGCGTGTATAGCTTATGGTTAAATAGTTCAATCATCTAAATAGGGAACAATCGGAATGTTTTTTTTTTCTATTATTTATTTATTTATATCTTACAATTTGTCCAGTAGGACATTTGGTAAAATATTATAGTTTAGTGATATAGCAATATAGCATGTGGATGGCTACCACCAGTGGGATACCATCTTCGAATTTGATTGATTTATTTCTTTAGGGTGGTGAGTGTTTGTATGTTAGGTTACGTCCTTTGTGAAATCTGTTTGGTGTTTCCTTTTTAATCTTCTTTTTATGTTTGATGCGCCGACCGTGGAATGTTTTTAGAAAAAAGAAAAAAATCGTGTAAGGCAAAAGGTCGAAACAAGTTAATTATATTGGAAGTTTTAATTTTTTAAATATAAATTACGTGTAAGTTGGTAATTATAATGGCTTTAAAGAACTTTGTTTCAATTTCTAACAATTTTAACAATTTTAATAATTATTTGACTGGAGAATACACTTGCCACTTATGTATATTTATATATTCATTATGACCTTTTCATTAATAGAATTTTTCAAAAAACTTTTTAGTTTATCCGTATCGGCTTTGTTTTCAAGGGGATTTATCGTTTCTTTGAAGCACGCTTTCATCCATTTTCTTTCCTCTCACATGCACGCGTGTCCTTTCGTTTATCGTTACATTTATTGCGATAAAAATATTCTCTCCCTTTGTTTCTAGATTCTCATTTCAATCGAATATTAATACACCGTTAAGAGCAAACAGAGCTCAGAACTCCCTTTTCAAGTCATTGCAGCGTGCACGTTAAAAATGATAAATATTGTCCATTTACGAAGCAATGCGCAGAATCGTTCGACTTGGAATATTTTAATTAAGGACATCTCTCTACGTCAGAGAAATAATAGGAAGAGACAGAGTTCTTGAATCGATATATCCTTGATACTTCCGTTTTATCGTTTATAAATTATGCACCAAATTGACACAGTTTCCCTATCGATCGTTTCAATCCTGTAAAAAAGTACCAACAGTTTATAAAGGAAAATATTTGAAAATTGCAATTTTCTTTTAAACATGTCTCTTGTATTTTCTAGCAAGTACATTCCTTTTTTTTTCGATCGAGTTACAGTATATTTTTCTTCGATTTCCGACAAGGAACCGAGACCTTTTTTTCTATAATTCGACCTTCCATTTAGCTCCATGGCCACAGGGAGTCTAATGGGTTCGACGAAAGGGCTAGTGCGTGACGAAAAAATGATCTTGCGAGATTGTGCTTTACCGGAAACTGCCATCATGTTTTTGCCAACTTTTCCTTTGATGTTCACCACCTTTTCGTTGAGGGAACTTTGGTTAGTGGCTTCTTAATCAAATCGCTCGGAGGTATGTTGCTTCCCTTTGGGGAAAATATATCCTACTTTGATAAAATTTTAATACACTCTTGCATTAATTTTGATACTTCTCTACCCTAATTTTATTTGTAGTACTTTTCCTGGATCCGACTCTCTATTCTTTTTATTCCTTTCTATTTTATAATTCTGTTCTCGTTTATTTGGAGAATATAAAATGCCATACAGCTTTTATTCAATTATTCTAAATCTATATTATCTAATTTACCATTATTCTTTCATTCGTCGAGTAAAATCATACTTTGAAGAATGGCATTTTAACAAAGTGAAACTTTCCTCCCTTAAAGACAAGTTTCATAATCTCCTGTTGCTTTTCATGGCCTATGTTATACAAACTACAATTCTCTTATATTGTTCTTAAATCAATCGCAATATTTCCCATAATCTTGATTAGTCAGTATTACTAATTTATAAATAAAATCGACGGAAGGAACTACGTCTCTTAGAAAGATAATTCCGTTTCAGTTTCTAGGATATTATCATATAAACGATCAGTGTTCATAGCGTTATAAACATGAATTAAAGATATGAACGATAGAACACCAGAACATCGTTAGCAACACGTTAGAAATGTAGATACGATATATATTATAATACCATCAGTTGATTTGATCGATTCCTTCACCATGGCGTAAGAAATACTATTTTCGACCTCCATTTGCTGGATTTTTTATTCGAACGCGAACACCTGTCCGAGAAAATCAATCTTTTGGAAACTATAAAATGAAATACTCCACTCGAACAATAATTGTATTGTGTTCTTTCTTAACATATTATTCCCGGATTATTCTCGCGTTATCTGCCATTGATAAACATTTATCTTCGCGCTTTGCTAAATATTCCATATTCATAAAAATGTCCATAATTCTAGAATATACATTTGGTCTACCAGGTGACAATTTTATCACGAACGTTCTGTTTTTCCCACGCGATCATTGACATTTGTAAATAATTTGTGATATTGTTTTTCAATTATATTTATGAAGATATAAAAACAAATAAACTTCAGCAGTAAATATATATGTACTGACAAATTAACACGTTTCAGTGCGAAATCGATGCACGTATCAACATCATTTATTTACTTTTTTTTCAATACTTCTCAACAATAACGAATTAATATTTGTGAAATAAAAATCAAGCGAGAAAATTGTTTCCACCTTTTTCTTTTTTTCTCCTGAGCGGAAAGCAGGAATCGTAGAAATCCTCCCGACTTGAACATGTTAAACGAGAAAAAAATTCGCCATGTCATCGCAGTACGGCATTTGGGCGAGCACTCGCGACGAAGATAAAAGACGCATATAACGTGCAGTCTCTCTGCAGCTTGATATCAGGAGATCTGACGAGTAAAAGCCTGTTTATAAAATTTTTGTTGGTATCTCCCTGACTCGAAATATTTTGAATATTTGCTTTTTTGTTTATCACCACACATCAGTGTGAGAAGTGTTGCTTAAGTAAATAAATCCTACCACTTTATCGTGAGCGTCATGCAGAAATCATTTATCTTCCCTTCCGTGTCTTCAGATATTGCGCTGACATTCGGCGAAGAACAGACTTTTCGTGTAACTTTAATTTTAACTAAAGATCCAACTAAAAAAATAATGAACATCGAATGTAGCAGTTTGTAACGAAAGTTACATAGCATGTAACTTTGTGATACGATACCTTCTTGACACAGAACGATCAAAATTAATGTAAGGTGGTTTGAACGATATTTTTCAAATTGCTCTTTGAAGGGGGGAAGAAATTTTCTAATTAGAAATTAAAATTGCACGTATCTTTGCTCAAATTCTTCATATTTAAGTCGTAACAAACGCTATTTAACAAGAGCTAACAAACAAGAACGTACAGTGAACGAGCTAATTTTCAAGTGATTAGACTTTGATGTGCTAACGATTTTACTAATCCTCCCTTTTTACCAATCCTCTATTGCTTCCGCGGACGATTATTGTTTACAATTATAATATTACTTACTTACGCGCTGACGATATCATATCGGCGTAATGAGATCAAAACGACTATTTCTATTTTTGTCCATCGCACACCGTACTGCGATGGTAACTTGATAATTGCGAAACAAATTCAGGAAACGTTTGCTACGAAGTAAGAAGTAATAACAAGCAAGAGTAGTAATAATAAGCGAAGGTATCTTCGGTCCGTAATTGAGTTGCATCGATCATCTTCAATGCCAGTCAGACGAATCTCGTCGATAAACGCAAAGAAGCTCGTGTTCATGGTGATACATTTTTCTGTCGCATGGCTGAACGTTGCGTTACTGCGACGCTACGTTGATACTACACCGGCGTTCTCGATAAAAAATCTCCTCGAGCCAGCTTGGATTTTTCAAATGATTCGATCAGTTTTATGTAGTATGCGTATGAATCGTTTTCCTTTACTTCTTGTTCCTTTCTTTCTTCTTCTTTTTTTCTCGAAAATCTCGAGAAATCGTGCAATTAACGAACAAGGTAGAATCAGTAATTAGTTACCAGGATGACGGAAACGACGTTCTTACGCGTGTCCTTCTTATCCGTAGAATCTGGAATTTCTGATGGAATAATTTTTGTCCTGGCAAAGTCACGTGTCGAAGACAATTGCCAAGTCTCCGTGACGAGTAATTAAAGGATCGTTGATTGGTCCAATTTTAGAACGTTAGAACGCAACAATTACGTGAGTCGTCGGTAAAAAAGGGAAGACGTAGAAATGTACAGCTATGGCGTGCGCGTATGACCCTCTTTTCCGTATACGAAGGAATTCTTGATTGTATCGTTTCTTGTCCCGGCAAAGAGGGGTGTCGAAAACAATCGCGACGTTTTCACGGCGAGTAATTAAAATTTCATCGACGCTAAATACGATTTTAAAATGGATGGTTTGTTTGTAAAAGGAAATAATTTATTGTGGATGAAAGAGATTCGGAGAAGCCGTGCGCGCGAGGAGGACAGTGCAATTCCTCGCGTATGAAGCAATTCCTTGTACAGCAGCGTGCATGTGTGGTCGAAATGTCAACATTCTATAACTGCTTCAAATTGTTCTGAACAAGTTGCATTGTAATTAATCTGTCTTGAAGGCGAATAACAACTCATACGGTGTTAATTACTTGTATCTGCGGCATAAAAACAGGTGACTGTACCGTTGAACGGTACACGTGCATACATGTACGGTACTTACACGTACATACATGCATGCACATAAGCATATGTCTCTTTGTATGTATGTTTATATTCATGTTTCTTCGTACGCATATCGAATCGTCAAAATAAGGTGATTTAGAATGCAATAAAATTCGATGATCTTAATCTGTGACTAACTTTTAGTAGGACTAACTTTACCTTAAGCACATTTTTAGCTAGTAAAATTAAGTTTGCTTTTATTCGATCGAAATGTACGTTGATATCATGTTAAACGTGTATTAATCGCAATTTATTTACTTAATTATAGAACATTTGAATTTTTTATGAAATCTATATAAACGATGATTAAATGGTTAAAGCTTTTCTGTCAATTACGAAAAATATTTCCCCATATTGCCATCACATTTTTAACAGTTAGACGTTAATCATGACGTATGTAATTTTAATACATTGTATATGGACTGGATATATTGTACATTAATTATTTCCCCTTCGTCCATGATCAATTTTCAGGACATGCCCTGTCCCTTATTGTTGATCAAGCAAGCTTCGACTGATCACATTTCCGAAGTTTGTCGACCGTTCCTCGGTGGGTTCCACCGATGGACGTCAGATAGCTCTTCGGGCTTGTTTTCTACGATTTTCGATAACTGTAATTCCATTTATTCCCTACTGCTATGCGTTTTCAGCCAGGTATCCTTGGAAATATCGAGTTGGATACGCTCAGCTGGCTCATGGATTGATATTACACGAAAGAGGAAAAAAATCAGTTATTTGTAGTATCGACGATTTTTTCCAGGTACGTCGTGAAGAAAACGATCGCGCACGTGGAACAGGAGGAGAGACAGAGACGCGATTTTTCCTTTTCATGATCATGGGGAATTATTGCAATCGATATTGTAAACAAGTCCTGGCGGAAATATTTTAATTAACTTGTGAATGGTTAAATAGAGTCTATCAGGTTGAAGCAATTTTTTATCTCGTCGTAACTTAAAAGATATAATTACCATGAGCGATCGCGTGTATTAGTAATAACTATCGTGTATAATTTAATTAGCTTTTAAGTGAAATAATAATTGCAGGGCGGTTTGAGGAAAATCACGATTTTTAATATCTTTGGAATTATACAGCCCTCCTTAGCTCAAGTAATTTATATAACATTTGTTCATTTCTCGAATCATCGCACATGACACGACTTGAGACATCGATATATCTTCTTTCTGAGTTAACATTATTTTTTTCTTTTTTCATTCTTCTAAATAATGAAAGTCTAATAACAGGATGTATTGGTATCTCTCGTACAAGAATTCTATTGACATTACTTAACTTCCTTCTTATATTCATTAAGACAGGAAAAGATTCAATAACGAAGTTTAGAAAGAATAAAGAAAAAGTTACACACGAGTCAACATATAGCGAAGAATCGATCTCACGAAAGTTCCAATGATGTAATCCGCGAGAGAAAGAAGAAGAAGGAAATAGCGTGCAAGTTCAGGAATCGCCAGCGATCGTATAAAATATTCTATATAACGTTCAACGATCTTAAAATAGAAAAATGTCTTTTGCGAAACTATTGAAATTATTCCAACCCTTAAAAAAATCATTAAAATAATCTTATCTGAAGAATTATTAAAATAATACCCAACTGAAGGATTATTCAAATAATTCCATACTTAAATTATTTCTTACTCCCACTAAAAGCGAAACAGATTCGCTAACAAGTTCAGCGAAGACCAAAGTCAAAGAAAAAGCAAACTCTTCCCCAAAATTAGCAGAGAATCGATCACGCGGCAGTTTTAGTGGCATTAACTGGCATAAAGAAGCAGAGAAAAATGAGATGCAGGTTCACGAATCGCACGAGGATGACGATAGGTCAGGCGATGATATCCTCTCGTCGATACTCGGAGATTTCTTCGCGATTTCGTGCCGTGCCATTCAAATGAATTCAAATGTCTCATCAATAATTCATGAGGCCGGTTATCAAGGCTACAAATCTTAGGCTCGGGTCCTGTGCATCGTCTGTAATGTTTCATGGCACTCGAAAAGATTCTCCATGAGACGTTACAAAATTATATCAATACTAGTAACAACGACAACAACGGCAACAACGGCAACAACGGCAACAACGGCAACAACGGCAACAACGGCAACAACGACAACAACGACAACAACGACAACAACGACAACAACGACAACAACGACAACAACAACGACAACAATAATAATAATAACAACAATAATAATAATAACAACAACAATAATAATAACAACAATAATAATAATATTAATCGATTAAAAATTTTTCTGGAGACATCAACAAAGATGAACGATGAAGTGTTGTAATCAGGTGAGAGGCAAACGTTGCGTGCCGGAAATGTGAACGTGTCATCGTTAACGCGGCCGGAGGCCCGTCGTCACAATTTACCTTCCCACTAGGGAGAAACACTTTATCTTGAGTTTCCCTTCGCAGGCTAACCTTGCTGAATTGCTTCAAACAAATGATTTTTTTTTTTTTGCTTTTGTTTTCCAAGGGAATCTAAGGTGGATTTTGAAAGTTGACGAGTTTCGAATCGATTGGATTTTGTAAGGGAAGTAGTGATGCTGTTTCTATTAGTTCCTGGAGAAAATCGTGGAAACTACTTTTTGAGATTTGTACATGTATTTTAGACGTTGATTTTAAAAGACCGATACTTGTTTGGTACATTTATTTTTGAATTTTTATCGGTGGGAATTTACAGTGTTTTCACGATTCTGCTTTAATTTAATTTTTCACGCCGTTAACACGTTAGTTGCCACGGTGGTTATCGGTGACCAACTAGGTAAAATAAATTGAATCTTTTAAAATGGTTAAAACAGGAATTTCACGGATTAAAAAATTGTCAACAACATGAACCATTTAAATAACATCGTTGGAGAAAAATTGTACCTGTTGGGGTTATCTGTATTCTGTTAATGTGTAACAGAAATATATTCGAGTATAACGGTATAAGTTCAGTGTATGCTAATCCAGATCTGCACGCTGACAGCGTGACATTACAATAGAGCCCCGAAGCCATGGGCCTATGGTATTTATAATTCCAAAAATCCAGTTTGTTTACATCTCGCTGCACCATCTACACAAGGCATATTCCAGAAAAGGCTATTGGTCTGGAAGGCCCTTCAAATTAATTTAGTAATAGATAATGCTTAATAGGTTCGAAAATCAGGAAAACTAAACAGTAGAGCAGAGGTAGAATTTTCCTGGAAGAGTGGAGTGTTTTCCTCCAACAGTGCCAATACAAAATAACACATTACAAAGAATAAACATTACCTCGTACATCTCAATCTATCTTTTAAAGCAAAATATATAAAAATTGAACGCGTTCAAGAAAATAAACATAACGATAGCTATACAGCATATGGCATATGTTAAATCAAATATAATATATTTTTTAACGTACCAGAATTTCAATAGAATTTTAGCAGAATTTTGCTGGATAATTAGTTTAGACGCGCGGTAGGTTGAACAAAAATTGAAAATCGCTGCATTATATCAATCCGTGTCTAAACAAGAATCACGTATTAGACGTGCAACGTCACGAACAACGATTACAAGTGACCTCAAATTCCCTAGAATTTCTGAAAATATCACGGAGCATTCAGGAGGCATTCTACGACCGGGTTAGCCAAGGACAGGAAGTGTTTCCTTAACGAGTACCGGCGATAAATGGGACAGTTCCAGGGAAATAGTTGCACGATACGGTAAACGTGGTTCGATGGAAGTAATTAGTCGCGTTTTACGTCAAAGTATATCCATCGAAACTGGGTCCATGGAAGTATCAACTAGACGACAGTGTTATACGATCTTTCAGTGAAACTCCATCTGCATCTATTACTTTATTTCATCGATCAATACTCGCTGATCCACTTCTAATAGGAGGAAAGAACAAAAAGAATTCTCGCAACGTGTTAACAAGTTTCTATTGGTCGCAGTTCCGTGACTTTTTCCATTATCCAGAATCAATATACCGATAGATGAATGTAAGATGAGGAAGAAAAAACTTCGCTTAAATCTAAGATCGAAATGGTTTGACGTAGCGCGTCATTATCGTAACACGATCGGCAAACGCGTTAGCTTTGGTTGGTGATTCGTTCTCAGCGATTATTAGCGACGTTTGTAGGTTCTTTTCGTGGAAACCTTGATATAACTTGCCTCTCGATCCGCTTTTTAAACGTTCAGACTATTTATTCGAATGGTTTTTCGTTTCAATCGAACGAGCAACCTTGGTTGATTTAGTGAACGTTTATTAGAGAACTCGAGTAATTATGCGAAAGGGAATTATGCTCGATCATCGTTAGTGTCCGGTTTTACGTTACAATAAATTATGTACCTACTCGAATTGATAATTCTATGAACATAATATCGTGTTTACAATGTTTCCATTCTGAATTACGATTTTGCTGCTTTCAAAAACGATGGAAGGAGAAGATTGAAATTTTCCAGTTTTCGCGTTTCACAGTTCGTTCCATTGTTTCATGGGATACATAATTTACGATAAAATTAATTATACAGTACTTTGTCTTAATTTCATTGGAAATAGCATGTAATGCTTAGTTAACGTCATCGAATCGCGAATGACTCATAAACGTTTCGTTTGGACTTATGTTATTATATTTTAGATAATTTTATTCTATTTCAATTTTTCACAGCATCTAACACCTAAACTGTAAAACTTGAGATATTTTATATCTGAAATTACTTTTCTGTCATGATGTTATTGTAAACGAGAATCACGCAGTTTTTCAAGGACTGATCGGAACCGCGTTCATTTTAGCATGTCACATGCCACGGGGGTCATCGGTCACCGACACTCAACTTGTCGGTGCCGCCATGAAGGTCACCGGTAACCGGAGTACCAAGATTGGTAAAAATAAAATCAAAAAATTTGAACAAATGTCGATTGTTCATTATCACCATCGTTACTACAACGGCGTGACGAAATTAATACAGTATAAAACATATAAAAATAAATTTATTTATACATGAAATATAGACCTATAATATTTCACCGTTACATTTATCGCATAATAAAAAAATTCATTATGGCGCCACGGGTAATCCCTGTAAAGCTAGCATTCAACGTGTTGAAAGCTTCTTTCAGTTCGATCAATAGTATTGGCATAAGAATGACGCAAAGGCTCATCGTTGTTGCGTTTATCGAATCAACGAGTTTATATTTATACGTTTTCCGTGATAAACATTTTTTGTTTTTTTCCTCGTCAACCACAGAATTAAAGATTTGTCCAGCTGTTATTACACGTAAGTTATGCAAGGCAGTTTATTTTACATTAGGCCTTCGTGTCTGGCCACAACAAATTTAAATATATTTATAAATTCATAATAATTTACATAAGTATAAATAGTTTTTATTTGAAAGAATTTTTAATTGATTTGCAAAGAAGAAGATTTAAACCGAAAGATGGTATCAGTAGAGACCGTCTATAACCAGATTTTATATACAAAACGACAAACTTTAAAATTCTCTACGGTCTTTAACGAGGTTATCTCATCCGTTTGAAATTCTTAACAATTAGTTAAAAATATGAAACATTTAGTAGGGGACCTGTTGCTCTCATCGCTTTAGAATCCGTAAAACTTTCGACCACAAAGTACTTCGTTTGAATAAAAAATCCTGCTCGGTACAGCACTTTACAATTCTACAAACCTCATTTTTTCTACTTCAAACCTATTTTACGCGTTTTTACGTTCTGTATTCGACTTATTTTCCAGGTACACAGTGTCCATGCTTAAAATTTCACACCGGCGCGATGGTAAAAAAATTATTTTATACTGAATCTCGTGTTTTGTTGTTAAAAACTATGGATATTGATAAAAATAAATTTCACGCGGAACTTTAATTTTTGGAATCAAAAATCATTTTAATCGATCAATGAAATTATGAAAATTGTCCAGAGATTCCAAAATTATTAAGATTAATCTTCTCTTAAAGATCCTAAAATTATTAAAAATCAGAGATTTTTAAATCATTAAAAATTGAAGATTCTAAAGTTACTTTATTTATTTATTTACATTTCATAATTCTGCCTTCCGCAGTAAAGCGGACTTCCAGTTACACTTCTGCTTGGGATTCTAACGTTATCAAAAATGATTAAAAGCCTAAAGGCCTAAAAAGTTCTCTGTTTGCTATTTCACTGTTGTATGCTTTCTCACCCTTCGTCCCTAATCGATGAACATCGCTCTAATTCTTTTCTCTCCCTTTACTTTCAATCGCACGAGAGAAGCGTCGAAAAACCCACGACCACGAGGGATGAAAGGATGGTTTCAGGGATGGAGATTCGCGAAAGCAGGCCGCGAGGGAAGAAGTGAACCGAGATTGGTCCGATGTTTGTTCAGCACACAACCGTTTCGTATGTAGAAAGCGTTCATAGAGAGGTGGTTGCGCTCCTTTATGCGCATGCCCAATAAAACAATCTCCAAATAATATTCTGTTCTTCGAATTTACTTTTTCAACGTTCCATGCTTACGGGCTATAATTTTCTTAAGACGCTTAAAACGATCTCTTGAGCTTTCGCCTTTTCGGTGAAAACAAGCATTTTTTTATCTCCACTTTAGACTCGAACGCCAACTTCTTGACGTATTAAAGAATTTTAGAAGTTTCTTACCATTTTACAGTACGTTCTTGTTGAATTTTTGCTGGATGAAAAAACGCTTATCCGATACTTTTAGTATTTGCCTCGAAGCTGTTTAACGGTATTATCCTTTTAATAAAATTTAATTATAACGCGCTTTTACGAAATGATAGCGTACACAGTGACTGTTAATAATTTCTGGTCAGAGCGTAATTTTATTTTGACGTACTTTTTACTTTAATAAAATCCTTCGAGTGAAATGTTCCGCGATATTGTATAATATTTTTCTAAAAAAGAATATATTAATGCTAATCGATGGAACTATTAAAAAGATCGTACAGTTTTTCGAGAATGTTAATAGCCTTCTTGATAAGAAGACATCTCTTGTCCTATCTTGGTATGCGTTAAGGGTTGATGGTATAATTTACTATATTTTGAAGATCAAAGTTACGATATTCATAACAAGTTTATAAAAGTTTTACCTAACGCCGCTTGATTTTATGTGATTATACTTGCAAAGTTCTGTATCGCTTATTATACAGTTTTATTTTTATCAAAAGAAAAGAAAAATACCTCTCATAGGGGTAGTTTGCATATTTTGGTGGAGACTGGTGAGTATAAGTGTCGTTGTCGTTGAGGGCGATGCACTTGGTTTAAGTAGGCTAATGGGAACTTTCGAGTAGCCATCTTCATAACTTTTCGTATCTCTTGCGAACAGCTTCACAATCTGTATAACATTGCGGCTCTCGATTTTCTACAAAAAACACTAAATACCTTCGAACCGTTTAAACACAGAGTGCAACTGGCAAACTTTCATTACAAGATCAAATTTAATTCCACTTGCCTCGATGGACGCAGGCTATCGTTAATTAAAATCCTCCCACCAATTTTTATAAATATACGAATATAATACGAAACCTTTCTAATGAGCTAAAAATAACACGAGATTTTTAGCAAATTTAAAAAAATAAAAGAATTAAGATTAAATTTAGACGTAGTCGAACCTTATTTCGTTAAGTAATTTCCGTGAGAAGTACAGGAAACATAACTGAACATAATGTGGCAGATCCATCATGATAGATTTCGTGATTTTAATGTTACGTGTTCAAAAACGTTATATTAAAAGAGCAATAGTACTAGGATAATTAATATTTCTGAAATGTGTAAGTGCAGTTATACTTTCATGCTATTAAAACTGGAATTGTATGAGCGTTTTTATCATCTTCTTGAATAACTGCACTTACACGTCTATTTTACTAAGGTCTTCAGTTGTGATTTATTAAATTGTTTATCATGTTCATTAATTAAACTGTTAAACTGTTCATTAATTTGTATAGTTACAATATCGTACATATTCAATATGAAATTTCATTAGTGTAATTTATGGATTGGTTTTACCTTACATTATTGTAACAATATACGTTTCATTATAATACGTTCCATATTGTAACAATATAGCTGCATAATTTGTGCAAATCAATGCAAACATTTGAGCAAAATATAATCCTTCGAAATATATCTCACAATGTCTTGACGCTTCGTAAAAATGTAAGTTAAATTTTTCAATTAAACATTCTGCTCGTTTCAAACCTCGTTATATATTATTCAAACCCAATACGAAAGAGTTTTCGTGTTAATAATTCGTATTTCATCGAAACGCGTAAATGTGGATCGCGATTCTAATCGATACATATTCGATCTTGAATTAATTAAAAAAATTAGCAAAAGCTCGTTACGAGGAGTGCGCGCTTTCAAGGGAACTTTTTGCACGGCCGGGAATAACGTCGCACCGCGGAGGCAGCCGATTCTTTCATCCCGGAAGCGCACTGGAACTTGGAGATTTTATTACGAGCGTACAGTGATCCTGTTTAATTGCATCCGCTACAAGGCGACCCTCGAAAAGCAATTTCGAGTGTACCGGAGGCTGGATTTATCGCGACCGGTATTCACTGTAAACAGCCAACGACGTTCCTCTTAATTCTGCCGCCGGCTTCCGATTCTTTACCTTCGCTCTGTTGGCCGCGGTTTTTCTTTCGTTTTCGCGGCACCGCGAAACGAAGAAAAGGCGCTTCTATCGTCGAGTAGGTTTTACTAATAGTCGATGCTCTGTTCTTCCTTATTTATTTATTTCTTTATCGTTTTCATGATTTTTATGGTCCGGGATTAGGCAGCTACCGCGATTAATAAAATACGTAACAAAGAGCAAAGCGTAGAATGCAATGAGGCAAGTTAGAAACTCAAACAACGGTATCTATACTACGATACAGCGTATGTTAGAATTAAGCAGGTAGCTTACGATATCATAATTGCTGATACAGATTAATATCTTTGAGAAGATAAAGAAGATCTTCAATGCTTCTGATTTAGACATGCTGCATCTCGTTTGGCAGAGCGAATTTATTTCTTAATTTAATTTACTTTTCATGCATTAACGTTGCTACGATTAAGAAGATTATCATCTACAAATAGGATAAAGTTATGAGAGTGTGTCAGTTTAGTATGTCGAATTTTAAGTCTCATGAGAATGGCTTGCTTTCTCCGATCGGAAAGAAATACTGGACTTTTATCGATGTACGTACGGATGTTATGTATGTTGAATGGGGGTGATTCCTGTGGAATCCTATGGAAGGGACGTTTGTACTCTCTGGAGTTTTGTTTCTCATTCTACGTTTTTAATCGAATGGAAACCGAGAGTAAAGATCTGAAACACATTTAGCGCATGTCGAGATAAAGGGGTTTTTAAGCTACGCTGTGCCACAAGTTTCGAGCACCTAATGTGCTTCTTGTGTTTAATATTAAATCGCCTTTTGATTGCAATATCTGCAATAATTTACAAACATTGTAGAACCATATTTTACTTTTAACTCAAGTTTGACCAAAATGTGTGACCATTCAATTTTTGACTAGTATGCAATTTTTTATGCACTTATGGGAGACTTAAACGCGAAACATAAGCAAAAATATATGAATAAATTCGAACTATAGTACTCGTTATAATATCTATCGAAAAAATGATTATCCATCGAGGTCCCATTCCTTCAGTTATATTCGTAAAGATATGAATTTGCATAAAAATCCGTAATCTATCTTTCATGGAAACTAAATTGAAAAGATAAGCCGAATATTTTACGTTTTGGGTCTGCGTTGACAACATTTTTGTTTCGTGTGATTTTGTGACATTTATATTTCCGAGATATAAAATGTGAAATTAATATAAAACTTATCACGTGATATTTAGACTTCTATTAATGATACGAGAATTTATGACTCCCCATTTTCTCCCTTTCTCTTTCTACAGTTGAAAGTCAATCTGCTGAAATAGGAAACGTCACATAATGCTGTATATCATTCAGAAAGTAAAAACCACATCGATTAATAACGTCACCATCAAGGTGTTAGCTAATCCGTGGCCAGGGTCAACGTAATAAGGCACACCTGAGATTGATGACAGCTGTTGATGTATCACTACTCTGTTATTATGTATTTCTGTAAGAATTCTATTGTGTATTCCATTGTGTCTCGATTAAACCATTCAACAGATTTATCTTAATTTAGTCTATTAATAATTTCGACGTCTCTTTTTCTATCTTGATGAAAGATACATTGCCACATTTACGCATCTTGAAGTGACGTTTCCGGTTTATGCTGAATTTTATATATAAATCTTTCCTCTGTATTTTCGAGCTGACATTTTTCGGCATCTACATTCCCATACAAAAGTTTTCGTAATAAAAAGGCTATTTATACTCGAGTAAAGTCTTATAAAATTTCAGCGTAGAGTTAACGTATTTCGTAACAAAACGATTAACATAACTGTTTTATTCTTGCGTAATAAAACAAAAAGTAACTACGATATAGAAATAAAACTGACCAATTCTATCGAGGTTAATTAATCGTTCCGTTTCTGCGAAATGAACCCTATCTACGTATTTTGATACGTAAAATTAAAAACTTTTGAAACATCGAAATCGATCAGTTCAGCTTGTCAGATTGACTCCTACATGCTTTATTTAAACAAAGAATGTCAATGTTTTCAAGACATGCGGATTACTTGGAAATGATTGTACATTTGTCATTTTCCCAGTGTCTGCTGGTATTTCTATTCTTTCTTCCAAGAGTAGAAGCTATCGTAACGATTTGTTATATTCGTTACATTAGCATGATCGATCGTGCGGAGCAAATGATCCACGTTTCGTGTACACACACCCTCGTTACGCCGTGTTTTTCCCTAGTGATCGAGTGGATTTCATCATCGGTAAAATGCACTATATCAGACGTCGCTGACATTAATATTCAAGGTATTTAACGTTTAAAGACGCGGGCGTGTCGAGTAGTGCCTCTCGGTAACAGGCAATTCGATTGGCAAGCAACGAGGGAAAAAGCTGTTACACAATAAAATAATAGCCATTATGACTAATCGCGCGAGTGGAACTCGCGAGTATCGCGACCCTGACTAATTGTAAGCGAGTACGCGAATTGCGGTTGAATGGAACGTGCTGTCGCGTCCCGGAAACTCGAAAAAGTCAAAGGGAAACGCAATTTCGCGATAATGAATGTGGAATGTATTAATGTACATGGTGTCTCATTTTGATCGTTCCACGCAAACATATATCCTAAACTATACGTAATTCGAGAAAGAGCGTACAATAAAATTGTACGGTTTCAATTGGCCCATCTTACGACGTTCAATTGGATTTGTCTAAGTGGAAGCGTTTACGAGATTCTAAGATAACCGTTGTTTCTTCCAATTGAATTATACGTTTTATCTTTCATACACCATCCGATGCACTTTTTAGTTCTCTACGGAAAAGTATCAAGGTAGTTGTATCTGAAAATTCTTAGCTTAAAAGATATCTCATTGTTAATTTCATTAAAATTGAGCGTGTGGAGGACAAGAAACATATAAACGTAAGTGCGCTGTGTTATCTTTCCTTGTCTTTCATGCGATAAGTTTTACAAGGTTGAAGCTGGAATACCTTTTGAACTAATCATTTTTCCATTGAAGTACCCTAATACTGGTTTGTAGGGAATTAAAAAATCCATCGAATAGCGTATGAAAAAAATGTATGTAGAAATCCATTTGAATAAACGAAGGTCACCTTGAGATCTCGAAGCTATTTATTTTTCGAAGAAACACTTTTTTCGAATAATATACGGTTTAAGAGATATTTGCCTGGCTCGATCAAGACGAGACACCTTGTATATACAGGCTGTTGCAAAAATATGATAGGTGCAAGGATTTTGTTAAAGGGAATAAGAAATAATTTCTAAATACACTTAGCATTGTAATTATTAATATATTTATTTAGTATAACATTGTATTTATTATATCATACTAGTTAATTAGGTCCAAGTGTATTAATTTCGGTATTTGGTAAAATTTTATATTAGGAAAATGAAATATAGAAACTCATTTAATTCTAAGAAATGGTTCTTTATTATTCATATTGCTCGATCATTTTTCAGCATGGGAAAACCATGATTATTCAGAAGCAAATCTGAATTTACTTGAAGTAGTTCTTATATTAATAATTTAAACTGTATTTTTCCTTATTCCCATGAGTATGCCATTCCGTTCTCTGATATAGTGTTGCCAGAATTTCGTACAGGTGTAGAATTATAAGATCGACCAGTACAGATTCCAAAATCAATGCTTCCAACGTAAAATCTAATTTTGTATTTCTATGTAGGGTGACTTAATTTACTAGTCTATAAACGATAATTCAGTTAACACATTAACAGTCGTCGATGTAATGTAATGTTTCGTAATTAAAGTACTTACTACTAGGTAAGACAATTATCAATGGCTCTGAGGGATTTCCTGGATTTATTTGAATTAATTCTAGGAAACGATTAAGGTTTAATATTCGTAGGATATCGTTCTGCAAAATTATTAAACGCGAGTATATTACATTGCAACGCGCTGTAGTTAAAGATCTATAATGTTTAAGAGGGAAAAAAAAGAAATAAAAAATATCGAGAGATTTTTGAAATCGATGTTCTTAATTTAAAATGTAATTTTGTCTCTTCTTATACTGACATTTAATGAGCTTAATTTACTCAACCCTAATGTAATTAAATTGCAACAACGAATATCTTCGTAATGTTATAATATTAATAATATATAAATATCGTAATATATATTTTATCACAGTTTTCAATGTCTACTACAAGATCTTTATGTTTGTGACACACGGCATACTATTTGCCGCGATACGAACCGCATCGTTTTTTATTTTCGATCGATTTGAAAAGTTGCTATGACATACAGTAACTTAGTTGTATATCAATCTAGTGATAATACGATTTTGATTTGCGCAGAGTACAAGCTATTTCAACAAGTTGATAAAATTTATTACCATGTAATATGATTTAATACCGTAACGTAATTTAAAAGTCGAAGGATCGAATCCTGAGATTCTAAGATGATTAATAATTAGTCTTGAAGATACGGTCTTATAATTTAAAGGTATAACGGCATAATGATACAATCTGTAATATAAATGAAGATTCAGTATATCTTAAACGTAAAACGCGGCTATAAAATGTTTCAAAATAGAAATATCCAATGTTTTAGAATCCTAAACCAGTTTGAATCTTCAACAAAACTCCGATTTTTTGAGAAACCTTGACAATACGCTAGCTTTTATAGAAGCTTTTTAAAGCTATGTTAAAGGAAAGAATCAACAAGTTTAACAATCATAATATTTAATACCATTCGCGTCACAACGTTTAAATTTATCAATACACATTATAAAAGTCCAAATAGTTGCATAAAGCCGCGTAAAAATCCTAAAGTATACGAGTTGAAAAAAACCGGCGAACTTCTGAAAAAACTTCGGACCTCGACGATACGCTATCTTTCACGGAAGCTTTCAAAGTTATCGCGAAGGCAAAAACCAACAATTTTAGCAATTACGCCATTTAGTATAGTTCGCGTCACGCCATTTAGATTTATCAATATACATTATGAACGTGCAAATAGTTGCACAATACAGTGTTTAACAATACTAAATCGCACAACTTGAACCTCTTAACGAACCATCGAACTCCTGAGAAATTCCTCTTGACAATAGGCTATCTTTTACAATTCTTTGCCAGTTATCTCAAAGACAAGAATCAACAATTTTAACAATTACAGAAGTGTCATCCGCGTCACGCCATTTAAAACAATCTAACACTTGCGCGTGACAAGCGCGAAACTGGTGTCGCCAGCTCGATTTCCGGCAGACGACACGACGGCCAACTCACTTGACGCCGTTCATCTAACGGCGTTTAAGCTTACTTTAAAATCGATCGATCGCCTGTCGAACAATTGATTTATGGTGTTCGCGCCGTCCTATGTCAAATTCTTCGAAACATGACGTAAACGTCATGCAACATAGGGCGGAATGATGTCAATTGAAGAGAATTGCGCGAATTGAACGTTGTATACTCAGTTTCATCCAGCACTTTCGCGATGGAACACCGGTTTACGAAACCGTGGCATACAGTTTCGAATTTTCGTAGAAATTCCACGCCCGCGAATAAAATCACACGGATAATCAAGGAGTATTGTGTCCAAGTGGTCGACGTTGTTACAACGAACCTATCCACGGAATTTGTCGTTTTATATCCGTCGCGGATACAATCCGCGAATATGGCCGTAATCCTATCGTTTAATGAGTTTCCAGATCAATGACAACATGCGTTATAATATATCATTCGTTTTTTTGCACCACTATTCTTCATCGTCTGTTATTCTACGCGTTGCTGAAGTATTGTCAACTGCGACGAACTATTGTAAACTGCGTCGCGTTGTCGCAAACCTCGGCTCATAATTATAAAACAATCCTAAAACTTTTAATACGACGAAAGCTGCCTGGTTGAATTTAGTAAAGTTATTTTCCCCTCCTTTTTTTTTTACTGCACGAATCAACCTACGCTAATGAGAGCTTAAGACAAGACGCGTACAATCTTTATCTATTCGACATTTTACAACTGTACGAATAATCTTCTCGGTGGATTAAAAGACCTCACGTTTCTTTTTTTCAATTAAAAGAAATTGCCTGGCGATTCGTCAAATTCGGTTAATGAACAATTTTTGTACGATTTATGTTTGAAAACGAGCTCTTTAATTCGTTAACGACTCGTAATATATCGTGAATTGGTAGAATATATCGATGGTCATAACTTTTCGCGAGGATATAATTTTTACTGATTAAAAGGAAAGCTTGTTCGATTAACGTTAAAATATTCTCATTTTATCCTTGTATATAAATTGTATATAAAACCACTAATTTTTTCAAATACATTAGAACAGGAGGCTGTAACTGGTCAGAATTTGTGGTGAAAATAAAGAAAATGTGCAAACTAATTAAACTATCAATAAATACGACAATTAATTGAATAACTCGCGCACCATATTTCCTTTGATCGAACGTGGATTTTCCATTCGCTCAGATGAAGTTGAAACGAATGGCAATGCTGCTAAAACAAAATACTTGTTGCGTATCGCTTAGATTAACGAGTTGCAAATTCGTTGAACGCTGTAGCATACGGATAAGATGACTACTACATACATTCGCTGTCTCTGCTGCAAATTAATGCTACAGAGTGGAGTTTAAATTTTAAATGAGATAGAAATACAGAATAATTCCAACCTTCAGATGACATTAAAATTGACGTACATTACGAACTGAAAGTTTTGATGTAGCGCGATCCTTAGCATAAATCGTGAAAATAACGAATTAAATATTTGTCCCCTTAATATTAAATGGAAATTTGTAAAATAATCAAATGGAGTGACAGATGGATTTCGTTTGACTACTGCCCGCGTATATTAATTATTTGAACAAATTTCTAAGAGAGAGTGAGCTACAAAATTATCGTGGAGAAATATTTGTAGAATGAGGTGGGTAGCAAATGAAGAAGAAATATTTGTATAAGAGAATGCAGTTGCAGAATAAAGTTTTCTCAATATTAATAAATTTTTGCAATAAAAAATCCCATTGAAAATATTCCAGGTGGTGTAGTATACTAAGCGAAGTACAAGCGTATCAATTAAAATTACTTTCCAAAAATCTATCCCGACCGAAAAGTTTCAGAAGTTGAAACAAGCTCCTCAGTGATTTTAAAAACCCAACGTCTTTTCAATTAAAAGGTTCTCCATTTAATATTCTTCGATCGAGAAACTTGTCAATTAAAAATCAGATGTTTCAAAATGCTGAACCATGTCAACTATCGTAACTTTTTATCAAAGGGGAGAGAAAGTAAACGAAACGCTGGGAAAATACAAGAGAAAAGAAATTACATGTTGTTTAAGAGTTTATCTCCTCTCGAGCGAATAAACTTCTCTCTCGAGAAATTCGTTGACTCGCACGATCTCTACGTCTCGAATTCTCGCGACTCTGCTTCTCGAGTGCTCTTGGTCACGGCATCGATTAACTTATTAAGAACCAAGTAGCAAAATAATACATAAAAATTGTGTAAACGCAACGTTACGGTGAAAACTCTCTATGATCGTAAACTTGAATCTCGTGTTTTTCATTTTTCATTTTTTTTTTTTTTTTTTTTTTTTTTAGACACAATCATCTTTTCTTCTGAATTTCTTTCTAGAAGAAGAAATGTTACGTCGTGTTAATAGATGGACAGAAATGCTGTGCAATTCTAAGTTTCCGTGATAATTTTCATAGTTGAAAATGGTAATTATCATCGTCTAGGCTTTCTTTGACGAGCATGTATGAAATTTTAGCCCAATGCAGGGTTAAGCTCGTACCTCGACCGCATTATGCAACCCAGTTTCGAAGTTCAGGAGGGACGTCGGTCAAACAATGGTGTAACCCGACCTATGTGGTAATTGCAACTAATCTTCTCAATTTATTTTTGTTGTCCCGTCCCACGGGCTTCCTTGCTTTTTAGAATGTATCGATTTACCTGGAAATCGTGTCCGTGACGAACAATCCAAATTCGATTTCAAGTTCCATTTGCTGGGACAATAGACTTGATCCGTCGCGGATTTTTCTTTCGTTTCTGTTTTGTACTTAAATTCAGGTAATTCTTTCACGCGAGACCATCTTCAGCGAAATATGTATTCTTGGAATTGTAGACAATTTTACTAATATTATATTTGTTAGAAATATTTTTGAATATACGTAAATATTATTAGAAAATTATTGAAAGATTAATCCTATGTGTGCTATATCTCTATTCACGCGGAGGACTTTGTTTTGAATTTTCCAAGCGTCCATAACAATGTATTTTGTAGTGTTTTATTTGAATTACATAGGACTGAAGATATCTGTTCACTGTTCCTTTAGGTTTTCAAATTAAGAAACGTTGAAAAACTCTCTATGAAAAATTAATAATTGAAATATTGTATCATAAGATTGCATGTTAAATTTGATTTATTTCAGTACCAAGTAACGATTTGTTAGATTAAATTCGTGTGAACCGATCGAAGTTAAGAACATAATGAGAGTACAGATTTTTTTTATTGAGAGATCAAATTAATGATTTTGCCACTATTGTTTCGAAAATTCTTCATCATTTGTGAAACACGTTCTCTCAGAATTTAAAGCCGATCGGTTTTCTAATCAGAAACAAACAAATTGTTTGGTAAATTTATTATCACTTACGAAAATCACAATTTTTCAGTCGACAAGGTTTCCTGGCATGAAATATACGACAAAATTATGTGTTATTTATCGATAAGATTATTTCTCCACTGCCTCGGATTAACTCGAATTCACGTAACTAAATACAGCAGATTTTTCTCCGGTACACATCTTAATTGCACTTTCGTCGCGATTAATCACAGTTTGATACAATGGAATGAAAGATGCATTAATTATTTCTGCGAAACGCGCTTCCACTAAGCTAACGACTTACAGTTCTCTTATATTTACCCCGCTAAAACAAAGAAATGAAAAACCACCCTCTCAACACTAAGACTGCTAAATCTGTTAAAATGACACAGACCGATTTTTCGTTTGTACATTACAATTGGCAAAATTGTTACGGTTTTCGTTATATCGCTTCAATCATAATTATTTTGCTACGCTATTGATCAAACATTTGTAATAAAATTCAAGAATTTAAGAGAAAGTCAGTTCAGGACTTTGTATTCTGTTAGAAAACTTTTACATCAGAATTCTATCGAACTGAAGAAAATTACCACTGACAAATTTATCGTTTCAAAACAAAAATTACTAGGAGTAATTCGATGTAGCTATAGCTTAACAGGTTTTTAAAATGTGTACATATATTTTTACACATATTAAACCTTCATAATTCGAATACTAAAATCTTACAAGTAAATGTGATAACATTTCTCTTGACAATCTTTGCATAAAATATCTAAGACAAACTTTTAACGACTCGATCGAGGATAAAGAAAACCGATAGTCTTGAGAGAAAGACACCATATCATATTCACTTTTTTAGAGATTCTTAATGAGAAATAGTTTGGACAAACTGTAAATCCAGAAGACTCGCTACGTGCGTAAATGATGTAGAGACATTAGAGAGAAAGGAACCGAAATCGACGCGTAGGAACGTCGGTTTTTAGAAATATTCCATCCAATGTACCGATGAAGCAATGTACTCACGACAGGAATTCGAACGAAATCCTTTCTGGTCCTAGCCGCTACCGAAGAATAATGGCCGCGCAGAGGATTGCCACTTCACTCATCGCCGACTATCCTTGCACTAAAGCTCTGTCACCTCGCTCTGGCAACGATAACAAAACTTGCGGACGTAGTTCAGCATTTTAGAGGCCCTGCATTCGATCAGGGTACGTGGAGAGCGTGCCAGCGTGTAATTCTTCGCCACTTAGAGTGGGTCATTAACGATGCCCTCCACGATCTTTCGAAGCTCGCGTAATTCTCGTGCACGCGCTTTTTATCCTCTTTATTCTTTTTCGTTACGTTCACCTTCTTTGCTTCTTTTCTTTTTTCGATCGAAAAATGCAAGATAAAGTTACGATCTTCGTTATTCGCCGACTCGAGTCGATTATTAGACTATGTGGATTTTTAAACGTGAAAAGGCTTTCGATGAGAACATTCAACGAATGTCGAAAGCATTGTGATTTTTAAAACGCACGATCCTCTACGAGGAGATCTAATTTTCTATAGTAAACTTGTTCCATATTGTCGTTGCTACTATCTACCATATACTTATTACGCGTGGTTGATAGATGGTTATGCAACGTACATTCTATGCATTTTTGAGAAACTAGAGAAGCTTTGAATAAAAATCACTACTGCATCATAAAAATATTCTATTTTTCGATAGATTCGGTGCTACATAAAAAGATGTCGTTCTTCATAGCGATCTTTTGCATAATTTATTCTTGTTAATCTCAACATTTCTTTAATTAATACTCTCCTAATACCTACCCAATGTAAAAATATTAATTTTCATTGAGACATTAATGTGCATAGATAGAACATTAGTGTGGAGTTTTATCCATCTATAGGAAATTTAGAAACGAGAAAATCCGTAAGACGCTCCTAATATACAAAAATGTATTCTTTATAATGTTCCAGAATATTTGGTAAATAAACAAATTTCTGCTTACAATCTATTTCGTTGATCATTCATTAAAGTATAAACTTTGCCTTTTGACATATTTTTTCTTTTTTTCTCTCATCTTAATAATGTCTTTGATACACGAAGGTGTAAATTTACATAAATATCCTTGATCAAATTTGATTCTCACGCGAATAGTATAACGATGTGTTGTCACGATAAGCATTTTTGTATTCGAGTAAAGTCTGATCGAAAAAGAGGACTGAAGAGGGTTATACGATGGAAGAGAGGCTTGCAGAGAAGCTGGGAAACAGTTTACAAGTCGGGCTAGGAAATAGAAGATTGAGTAGTTTAGTTGTATGTTGGAAAAGAGGTTATATGAGAGGGACTGGGAAATAGAATCGAAAAATTATGCGTTCAAGCATATTGAAAAGAACTTTTTTTAAGAGTGTTCGTAATATATTCATCGTACATGTTTTAAGGAATTTATTTGATACATCTGAGATTTATGTAGCTTTTGCTTGTGTAATTCTGCTCATTTCTTATAGATGCCTTTTCTTTGTCGCAATATAATGTTATTCATAACATGCAATGACATTTCCAATGGTGTTCCCTATCCTCGCATAATACGTATCGGTAATTCTGTCATAATACTTCATCTATGCACATATGCAGTCGACTACGTCAGCGATATGTGTAATACGTTTGTATCAGCTTTAAGATTAAACAATACTGCTATTGAGTTGGAAATTCATCCGATAGTTCGCATCGTACAGTGTGTAGTGTAATAGTGGATATTAAACAATAAATATTTGCTACGATATGTATAACTAATTGCTTCAGTTCGCAGTCAGAATTAGCTCAAACTCGCGCTATATCTAAAAAAATGTTCTTAAGTTACACAGACGGTTGTCTGTCATCTCGGAAGATGCAGTCATTGAAATCAGCGTTTGAATGTCATATTTTCTGGATGATATAATTTTCATCGGTAAAATTAGAACATATGAATTATCACAAACCAGGAATTAAGCCAAGTTTACGCAACGTGTTTATGCACCAGTTATAGTTTACATAAGAAATTCCAAATTATTTACATAATACGTCATACTAATACGTCAAAAAAAATCATTTACTAAAATCCATGTCTCATCGAAATATGAAAAATACGAAAAAGAAAGCAGGAAACTATGGAGAACGATAGAATTCGATCGAAGAATCGGTCTCGTTCGGATAAAGAGGCTCTAGAACGCACGCAGGCCTAGTGGCCCCGATACTGGAAGAGGCCTCCATTGTGCGAAACCCACGAAGATGGAGATAACGTAATGAAACTAACTGGCTTGCTCTGACCAATTAACCAACCCAACTACGGCATAATATTTAACGTACACTCGCCGCCTTCCCCTGTTCACGTGGCCACGTTTACGCGATGGATATAGCGTTACATGAAAACGCGTTGCGAGGGAATCTCGCGTGATGATGAATTCGCTCACGCGCATCATCCCAGCGTGAGTTACAAGTACCTTCACGCGATTGACGGATCAAATATTCAAGGCAATTCGATTGGAATTATATTCGTGGGCCATAAAAATATTCACCTTCGCGATCTATTATCTATTTATCGATCTATTCAAGACAGATTGGAAATCGATGTGTCGGAGATGAAAGAACACCTGTCGGAGATAAAAGAACACCGGAGCCTTTGGAACTTTGGATAACCCCGCAACATTGTAACCTAGAGTCTACTAAAACAGTAATTAAACAATTGTAGTTATTCAATCCGATTGTAATTGTTCGAGATAGGTGATAGTGAGCTCTGGCTCGAGGCGATAGTCTGTCGCCCAACGTAGCCGCGGCCAACGGGATGACAAAAGGACGTACTCACAAAGTCTAAGTCTGGTTAAAACGTGAAATAACCACTGATCGCGAAGATGTTAGTCTTTAGTCGATGAGATCGCGAGCGAGAATGACTTTCCCGTCCCGATGATACCACGGAGGAAAACTATATTGGGGCGTGTCTAAGGACACGAGATCGGATTCGTCGAGAAAAGCCTCCGTTCAGAAAGTAAGGGAAATTGTCGTTGCCGCTAATTGGTCAATCTCTATACCGGTGGTTAGAAAGAGATGCTGGCTGTTTTCGAGGGGAAGTTGCTAGTGGGAGACGCCGCTCGTTGAAAAATTGGTCTCCCCTATTTTCCCGTAGTGGGGACAAAGATTGTTTGTCTGTTTGATGGACTTTAGTTGACTAAATCTTAAGATTTATAACGAGCCCTCGAGCTAGCTGAACATGTACTGTGGAGACGCATCGACATCTGGCAATTATCTTACTCCAGGAATAGGGTCTGCGCGTGGCGAGCCACGGGACAAAAACCGTTGGAATATTTACTGTCACGTGTCGCCACGAATATTTCTTTTAAGCTATAGGATTTTAAGCTTTTGAGCTATAGGATTACTCCATACCTTCGTTAAACAAAGCGTTCATTCCTTGGCCGCGGCAACGTTGGGCGACAGACTGTCGCCTCGAGCCAGAGCTCACTATCACCAATCTCGAACAATTACAATCGGATTAAATAACTACAATTGTTTAATTACTGCTATAGTAGACTCTAGGTTACAATGTTGCGGGGTTATCCAAAGTTCCAAAGGCTCCGGTGTTCTTTCATCTCCGACAGATGAAATATTTTTATTCTCTGATTTATAATTTTGGAAGTGTAAGGATTTCGTCGAGTGAACGAAGAATATTCGTAACGGAGTACCACGTCTTTAAATCAGGAATTTTTGATAAATAAGTAACGTAAGGTTTTCTGAAACAGATTACTGCAAAAAAAGAAATTCATCATAAATATTTATAATATTAGATAAATATTAAAAATGCCTTTTTATGCAAATGCGAGAGGTATATTACCATGAGACTGTGTTCGCATGATAACGATGATAATGGTCGCAGAAACTGTTTTTTGCCTAACGCTATTTTAACATAGACATCGTGTTTTTTGATGGTTACAAAAAAAAAAAATTAAATTTTATAGATTATGTATAATCAATTAATTCAGTGATCAGAATTTTAAAGAAACTTTTTAATAGAATAAATGAGAACTCGAAAGGGCAAATACGTGGAATTGTAACGATGTGTTAAGGTGTAGGAAGATTTAAGATTAAGCTGTTACTGTTAATTTGTGTTTCCGCCTGTTTGCACGCGTCTGACCATAGACAGGCACGCTCTACTGCGGCTGCCAGGCATCCGCTGCACGTGAGCAATCGTATTTGAATATAACATCTGTTTGATTTGTTTTTACCAACTTTGTGTACCACTAATTACCAGTGGCGAAATTCAGAAATTATTCCTATTTCCTCGAAACAAAAAACATAGAATCTCGTCCTTTTAGATATATGATTTTACTTGGATATGTCTTACAGTTCGAACACCTAACCGATTTTCTGTACATTTAGTATTTATAATAATAGACTTTAGACTAGCTTCACGTACGAATATACAGGGTGGTTGGTAACTGGTGGTACAAGCGGAAAGGGGGTGATTCTACGCGAAAAAAGAAAATATAGAATAGAAATCTTTCGTTCGAGGCTTTGTTTTCGAGAAAATCAACTTTGAATCTTATCTCGTTATAACGGATCTCACTGTAGATCGTTGTCTCGATGGAAAAATTAAGAAAAAAATTTTTATTCTATATTTTCGACTTCTTTCACCCCCTTTCCGCTTGTACCATCAGTTACCATCCACATCCATTCCATATACATCCTGTCCATAAAATTATGAAATACCTACATTTTTCAATTATGTTCAAAATTCTACAGACCTCCCCCTTCCCCGAAATCTCATTTTGCGCTTTCGTCAATCATAAAAGTTTATTTGCGAAAACAAGCAGCCCAAGAAGAACAATTTGCGTCAGTCTAAAATTACCATCACGCATCAAGGAACGTACCTGACGTCAACAAACCTGAAGTCCCTCCCATATTTAACTCTACTAAGCCAACCACGGGAGTTCCGCGTTCAAAATACCAATCGTTCGTTTATTTGCATGAGAAAAGATTTGTCGGTGGCTGGGGAGGAAACGAGCCGAAGCGCGGATAGGTGAATGTCGGAAGAGAAGGGGAAAACCTTCCGAGTCCTGAAACAATTTTCGTTTCGAACAGCTCGTCCTGCTGGTGGGGAGGGTTGCATAAATATTCGAGGTTGCGCATCGTGCTCGACATAGCTGGAAACTGCTGGCAAGCGAACAAGTGGTGGAGAAGGAGCACCAGGACCTTAGTTTCGCCACAGCTCAGTACCAGTTGCGCTCCATACGAGTGTTCATCCAACCTGCTCGAAAGGGTGGAATTCCAACGTGAAGATATTGAGTTCGGTGACATCGGTGAGTTTAAATCCACTATATCTTCTATGAAATCATCGTGACGCTAAATGTAGTTACAAGAAATCATTCTAATTTATTTCTGTGTGTAATTTCTTTTCTTCATTTCGCGTGGTTTCTTACTTGGTCAAAAAGGTGAGGAACTTTTATGCGAGGATACTGTTGATAAATTTGCATCGTCCATCCTTTATTGAATTTATACGCAAGACCATCGACGTTGAGTTTCGCTCGATCATTGTCTATCGAATAATTATAAAATTTATTCTGATTTTTGTGCGTCTTCGGTCCCTTCCTTAGCTTTGTCCGATTCTTTTTTATTTGATCTGATTGATTGTAGCAATTTAAATACGAGGAGACTGCTGGTCAGTTCGAATCGATTATTTTCTGTGCAGTAATCGTAGCAAAATGAATATATTCTAATTTATACGTGTCCTTTGTCCCACTTTGTGCCCGCTCTTTTTCCCCTACTTTCTACTGTTTCGAGGCATGAATGAATCCTCTGAACTTGTTGCTCTGGCAGTGAATGAAAAGTGAAGTTTAGGATTGGAAAGTGAAATGAAAGTTTCAATTCCTCGCTTGTGTTTCACTTGTGGAAAGAATCTTCATCAGAAGTTTGACATTTTTGATAGACGCAAGTTTTTGTGCTTACATTTAGATTTTAGAAAGAATTTTGAATTGTATATGTCGATTACGTATATTGGTCATTTAAAAAAATCATAAACACTGTTCAAACTTCTAAGGTACAATGAGAAAAATACAATGTTCATCATTTTATCTTTCCCATGCATTACTGTACTATTACTTAGTGCTGGAAGTTATAAATACCTCTTGTCGTAACTTATCAAAATGTTCTGCTCAATGATATAGTCCCATTCATCCCCTGTCATTCCCACCCACCATTTACATCTCATAACATAATAATAAAACAGTACTTGACATGATTAATAACATATTAAAAGCATCACTTAGAAGAGATGAATTATTTCATAATATAAACTTTCATGTTTATTAATCCCTTAATGTTTTTGTATTCTAATACTTTTGTATATCGCTTATGCTGTAGGTTGAATATGCAAATTAATATTTTTATAGATATAATTTAAATAATACTCGATAATAGCACTGGATAATATTATATCGAGTACTATTCCTCGAATATTTTACACGTTTTTCCATATTACATAATGGAACATAATTTTTGTCTAAATTACGATGCTTCTAATTAAATTTAAATATAAACGAAAGATTGCTTTCCTTCAAAGTTATTGAAATTCGTAAGAAAAGCGAAAGACAAAACAGAATCGATGTATCGATTAATTCCTTAAAAATTTTTACTCGATAACTGGCCCTTAACATTTCACGAACTATACGCGTTTTAATATTCATGGTTACAAGAAAGTAAGAAGAAAGAAGCCGAAATAGGTCGACGCGTGTTAGCGGCATATTTTTTATTCATGTACCCACTTCAAAGTCGTCTATACGTACCTCACCGACCTAATACGAACAGCTCTCTTTTCGGTCTCCTCCTTTTTATTTCTCTCGCATTTTTCTTCTTCCATTTCCTCCTGCCCCCCCCCCTCTCTCTCTCGTTCGTTCCTTTGGCCTGGATATTTTTCGCGTGGTTCGAGCAACGATGAATTTCCGTGCCGCGAAATTGATGACACGAGGGATAATGAAAATTTATCGAGTATAATAGCCGACGTTCTGATCAAAGACCAAGCCAATCCGTGCCTAAAAAAAAAAAAAATTTTTGGATACCGTCAATGAAGCTGTATTATATTTACATATAAACTATATTATATATGGGACGCAGGTGTTCTATATTAAACATAGCTAAATATAGGTAAATGCAATTAAATAGAGTTAAATATACCGTAATGAAATATATTTAGTTTATGAAACTTTTCCTAAATTAAATGGGAAAATTATTCGCATAGCTGGAAATTCGTATAGTATCTATAATAAAAATTTATAAAATAACAAGACAGCTCAGAGGACTTTTCAATATTTTTTATTTCGATATATATATAGCATTTCCATTAATCTTCGTTTCAGATATTTTTAAAAGGTACTTATTAATATCACTTCTAGTCATTTTTTAACATTATTCGATAAAGTTACATTAACAAAATCGTGTTTTTCAATTATACCATTTACTACTCTTTATCTTCATGATTATAATTGATTATACAAGTATCCCATATATCGTAATGAAGCAATTGTGTATAGTTGTAGCATTGTAAAGTTATGACTCTGAGACAACAAAATCGTAAAAATTCTTAAAAAAAATTGGCTGACAGAATATCCTACCAAGTATTATTTTCAGCGAAGCAACAGGTTTTGTCAAACGTATAACCTTTATAAATTTCTGACGTAAAGTATTTCAAATCTATCTTCTCCAAAAAGAAGAACGTCGTAGGATAAAATTGTACATTTTAAAATGTACATTGTAAAATTATACATTTTCGATTTATTTCTTCACGTAGAAAATTTTACCTTATCCTTTATAGTACGATTAATGAGACACACTAAATATTTGAATGCTACGAAACTCGTAAGAACCAGTTGTACTATACTTTAACCAGTTACACATACTAAACGGTATCAAGTAACTTATCGATCAGTATCGCTTTCCTTTAATATGAAAGAACGAAATAAACGTAGAACAGAATTTTTACGAACAGAGAAAGTATTAGGTTGTCCGGAAAGTGTCTTTCTTTCGCAAGCGTGTCTTTTACAACGATGCACCTTCGTACAAACGTAAAACCAAGTCTGTGAAATTTATCTCAACAGAACAAATTGGATCGTACGTAATTCGACAAAATAATATAAAACAAAAAAACGTTGTGCGTCTATTATTTCCTCATAAAACGAAAGAAACTTCTTGGACAAGCTAATAGTTTTCGAAAGATTTACGACTTGTCTATGGAAGACGAGGGATTGAAAGAACGCCGAAGAATGAGGTTCAATGGATGAACCAGCAGGAAGTTCTCGAAGCAGCCGCGAATCGCGAGTATCCCCTCGAAAAGAGATGAAAGTGAATCGAAACTGTAAGACTGTTACGACTTTTCCTCTCCGATATTCGTGAATTGAATCACGGTCAACTCAGCTTGAAAGAGAAGTTCGATTAAAAACTTCTATTGTAAAATTCCTTAGTCACTCAGGCAGATCCATGCGATTAACTCTTAATTAGTATTCTTGATACAGCAATAGTTACTCAATTTTAGAGTTTCAATAATATACGTTGATTTGTATTTCGTACTTTACGTAATAAGTATCATTGATATTATTTACGGCATAACACTAAATAATAATTTAAATTTCAATATTGAAATTCTGTAATCATATATTAAAATATTGAAATTGTATACTGAAAGTATTTCATTCTGTTAGCTTAATTTGCTCAGGAGTCACGCTGATCACCTTCATAAATTCAAGCACAGAGAAAAATAACAGAAAACAATTACAAACGCTTTTGAAAATTTACCTTGGAGCCTGTGACTTTTTACAATTCTTTGCGATAGATAATTGCAAATTTGGAAAAATAGATCGTTCGTTTTTTAGCATGCTGAATATTAATTATATACTTAAATAATTAAATCGAGGAATTTTATATTAATTTTATATTTTTCACAAGGCTGATCAGTTTCTCGTGTGAAAATCTCAATGAAAAGAATTCATATGCTATTGTTAAATTAATCCTCGTCTTAAATTCTCGTTACTGATCTAATTTATACAAAATAAGGTTACACACTTGCAACAATAAAGAAGCTATAGAACGGCGAAGATATCCTCAAAGAAGGAGAGAAGAATCAATTATACGAGCCATTATTCGCCACTTACCTAATCTTAAATCTAACTGCAATTGTCCTTTGTTAATTTTATGATTTCCATTACGCGAATCGAGTTGAGTGTAAAAATTCTGTTTTACGACTAAACCATATTTACGACTAAACGAATCCTTACTCAACATATATATAAACATAAACATATATATAAACATTATAATGCAGAGATTGGAACACAATTCAATTTCGTGGACAGCATGTGTTCGTGATCAATCGACGCGTCAGATAATTTATTATTGAATAAACTGGCCGGTGGCGTCTGCGTTTCATGATTGGCAAGTCGATAACGATACAACCGATAGGTAACCGAAATAAATGTTCTACATCTGCGAAGTAAACGTTGTTCTACTAAGCTTTCGACGAGTGAATATTTCTCTTCTTTCTTTCCATCGATAAATCGCGTATCTCTTAGTAACATTCAACTAAATTTTACAAATTTCACCATAGGCAGAGTAATTCTATAGCCGAAAGATAGAAAAAAAGAAAAAAATGGAACAGCGAAAGAACCAAGTCAATTTCCCTCTTTCATCCAGTTTCAGAGCGAAATACGACATATATGATATTTTCATGCTTCAATTTACGATCAAAGGATATTCAGAGTCGCAACTTTTTATCGAATCGAAACTCCCAAGCTGCATGTTTCACGCAGAGGAAATGGGAGAAAGAGTTACATAAACACTGATAAGTGAGCCAGTGAGAAGTTAAATTGATCGATTCCATTTTTAAACAAGTTTTTTCGTTCTAAGATCCGATCGACTAAATCGCTACACTCACTGCTGATATTTATTTAAATTTATGTTTTTATAGAGCGCGACGAAGGAGAAGAACCTAGACAGAAATTTATTTTACTTACTGAACTATTAATAGCTGCTAGACTTTGCATATTTGTACACTTTCGCGCGTATTTTTACATCTTTCAATTTACCGTAAAACCTTATTCACATTGAACTCTTCAGAAACCAAACGATTAATCTCAATAGAGTCAACCTTCTTTACAAACAAGGTATTTCTATATTGCAACTATTTTGAAACATATACATGTATGAAATATAAACATATTTTTCATCCTAATTCCGGACACTCTTTTCACATGGATTTCGTCAAAATTATGCGGCCTTGCGATTAAAAGAAATTTTCTCGAGAAGTGTCGCGATTAGGCAACTTATTGGTATTAACAGATTATTAACAGAAAGACAAAATAAACTCCGTTACACAAATCGGATGATCAAGTTTTCGGAGGAGAAAGAGAAAGAGACAGAGAGGGGGGGAGAGAGAGAGAGAGAGAGAGAAACAAGATTTATTGAAGGGAGGATGAGGGAACGGAAACACTTTGAGGAAACACTTTGAGCTCTATGCTTCGACCTGTCCAGCCGCCAATCGAATTAGCGTGCCATCCAGCATTGATTTTGCGTCCATATCGTGGAACCATGCCGTATTTATTGTTTACCAGGTTTCCTGTGTCCTATGAATTTCAGTTTTTCCGCAAGATGCCGCAAGATGCAGCTCGTTTTCCTTAGACTCCGATGTGAAATCGCGCGAAAAAGTAAGAATGAAGGCGTTTCCATTGGATCGCGATTGCACTTTATCGTATTAATTAACTCGACATTACAGCGTAGTCCTAGAAAATCGTATTAATCGAGGTAATCCGATGCAATTGATTCACGGCCAGCGTACTGCTGCGCATCACGCGAGTCGTTGTCTCAATTATTGAATTGCTCGTTGCGAAGTATTGTAGCGGAACCTCGGAAACGAAATTAACGATGTAATTGGGGACAGGATGCATTGTAACGATGGAAAATATTTTAGTTATAACAGCTAATTCGAAGGTTGAAAAATATCGATCGAACTGTTTGCTGGTGTTCGCCCAAGGATTCGAACATGTAGGGGTATAGTGGTTGAACAATTAGATCTGGTCATATCTGTTAATTTTTCTGTCGTTATTGTATAATTCATTGTATTCTTTGGTTTACTATATACACGTATCCCGTTTGATAAATTATATTTCTAATTTTCGTTAATAATATTAATACTTTGCATTCGAAGGTTTCATTTATTCATATTACCAGATACTCCAAGTAATTTCAGTAGAAAGAACGTGTTTTCGTATAATTGGTTAAATATATGCGTAGAATGAAGAGTCATAGCCGCATCACTCATCACCTACTCACTCACTCACTATCATCGCGCAGTGCGATACGATTTTGCTTGGTAGTGTAATATATCTTCGGCCAATACGTCGGTTTATTTTTCTGATTGTATCTTACCTGTTCGTTGCAAGAATACGTGAGATAATTATGATTTGACAGGTTAAGGACAAATTTTTAATTTATTGATTTATTAAATTTTTAATTTATTAATTATTTAATTTATTTGATATTATTAGCGGAGCCCTCGATTGCGAAGGGTTATAGTAGCGTCGAATAAAATTGAAATTGTTAATAGATCATTTTCTGATATTATATTTCAATGGATCTTCGTGGAAATTGGAATAATGTCTGATTCTATTATTTATCTTAGAAAACTTGAAAAACTAATTAATTATTCGTATCGAATTAGTAATATTCGTTTGTTTGTAAAATGTACTTGTCAAGATAGTATTATATAAAAATGCTGAATCTCGACAGGTTAATTTCTCATGTGAGTTTTCACGAAGCTTGAAAAAATAGAATTTGTAATTAGTGTTATTTGCAACAGACATTTATTTTCCCTGAAACCTATGTAGGTCACAAATATTCCTAGTAGCAATGCGTGTGAACTACATTCGCTTCTCTATGTACGTACATATGTACTCTCAAAATTTCATTAAAATCGTTCTTACGTTATTTTAAAATCCATTCTAAAATCGATTCTATGGTGACAACCAACGGTGTAACTTTATAATTCGACGAAATTTTCCAATGCATTTCAAACAGACAAATTTTTACAATCCCAATATAGAGAAGGTATAAAAATAAAATAGTTATTTTTCTTGCTCGGTTCTAGATGAGAACAATAAAAGTTGCGTGGACAGTGATTAAATTGCTTTAAGGAAAAACCTCCTATTTTTTGTTTTATATATTGACTTTTTGTTGCAATATTTTCCAAGAGCTTCAACTGGCATCGAGTCGTATAAAATCGCAGAAAAAGGCGCTAGTATTCTTTATAGTTGCATAGCTTCCATCATCGCCTGGGTAATAGGCCTCGCTTCGTCTTTGACGCGACAATCTCGTTACCAAGACTTCGATCTTCGAGTTGCTTAATGCGATATCGACATCAGAACGATGCCTCGACGAGCAATTCATCAAAAAAGTTTTTTAAATCTTATTCGTGTAATCTCGAAAGTGACTCGATATTGACCGAGAATAATACGATGTTTCATTTATTTGTCGAAGCTTGGGTGAAAATTTTCCGCCGACAGATTTTTGATTGCAACCAACGACATTTGAAATTACTGACACGAGAAATAGAAATTTATTGTCATAACTAGCAACGTTGTAAATTGTTCGTATTTGCTTTGATACGAAGATGAATTGGAAATTATTAAAATTTAACAATTTAATAGCATTTACAATTATTCGTATTATCTCATTTAATTATATCATAATTGACAATACAGAAGTGTCACTGTTTCTGTATACCTAAATATATTATGTAGTATCGTTTGTTTTTTTACAATAACTGTGCAATTCCATCGTATTGATGCCTTTTCTACTGTAATTCTACTCCTAACTAATTACATTGAATCAACGTCAGTCATTCGCATAATAACAATTCTATTCCCTGATATTCCCAACCCGAAAGCAAATATCCTCTTCCAAATTGTTGCGTATGTATAACCATCCGATTTCTATAGTGATATATTAGCCGTACTGTATTATGTGGATTCTTCGTTGTACGAACGTAAGTAGTCAAGTGAAATTTGTGATGTTCCTTGATCTATGTACGTTACGATCAGTTTGCAACAGGCAGTTTTCCCGAGTCGTTGCACGTTCAGCAAGAAATTAATCAGCAGTGAAGAAAAATATAAAGTTCCTCTGTATTTCTAACTTTGTACTCTGTAATGTCACGGTTTCTAATCTTTCATCCATAGTTCACACTTTAAGAAAAATTAATCAATTACATTAATTACGTTGCTTAAAATCATCGAATTTATCTAGTCGGTTAAGCGTGTAAAATCGACGAACGGAAGATTATTCAATGAGAAAACTCGACATTACAAAAATGAACGTTTGCCCATGTTGAAGTAGCATTTAAAGGATGAACGCGATACTCAGCGTCGAGTCGAAAACGTTTCGAGTTCGAGTTTCTATTCGCCTCCATATGAACCCATTGAATAATCGATACGAGTTGCTCGTTACACGGTAATTCCTTGCTTTCAAATTTGAAAGCCACCCCCATAGGCCCTGTTAATCGGTCAGACTAGCGCAGAGACGCGTTTCATTTGCTATAATTCGATCATCGGACGGTTTAGTTATCGTCGAATTTTGACGCTGCTTACCAGCAGATTAATCTCTAGCAAACAATTGATAGGCGTCACAAACAGACCAGTTGCTTCGTAGTTAGCGAGTCTCTGGACGTTCAGAATATGAGGATCCAGCTGATCCACCATTACAATTAATCGGATTAATTCTCACTCCCTCTCGCCAAGGGATATATGTAATTGATTTTCTGAATCAGGGATGGCTATTCCGATAATATACAGTAAATATAAAATATAGCGAAAATACATAGTAAATCGAATTTTTCCTTTTCATTTCTTAACTTTATCTGTTCTCAAGATACATAGCTTTTGCAGTTTTCCGTAATGGGACAGAAAGCGGAACGTCTTTAGGCTACCATCTTTTTCTTTTTACAATTTAAATTCGTTTCTTCAATGTCCGTTAGAACATTTTCCAGCCAATATTTTCTAAAATTTCACACGTATCCTTCCTTCGCTATAAGACGCGAGATACACGTGTACTTCAGCATCGACGTGTCTTCAACTCATCGATGCCTCTTTCTCGGCGTTTCCCATAGTCCGTTTTCCATTCTGTCCGCGTTTCAACCCCCGACCACATTTTCTGTGCAACGTGTACACACATCCAAATATGGGTTGACTGCGACACGGGAAAACTCAGCGTTAGAAACGAACGAAGAAACGCCTAACCATCGTGAAAGCGATGTGAACGCGGAAATCGGACGAGGCGAAGTTAATTTCGACTATCAGCCAGCTTTGGGCAATGAATCTCGACGATTTCCGCGAGCATATTGGACTTATCTGCTCCAGCACGCCTTACAATCACGATAACACCTTCTGTTGCACGCACGTGAACACGCAACCCCCTCGTTACCCTCGAAACGAGCGGTCAGAGATCCGTGAACAAGATTGAAATTCGTTGCGGTTACGGAAGCCGTTTACGAGCCTATGGATTACGAGGGTCGTTTCGAAGAATGCAGTGAGCGATCCCATGGAGCGTAATTCTTAGCCCATTAACGGGCAACGTTGCGTTAGCGAATTTCATCTGTCACCTTTTCCCCAATGAATTTGCGTTATCGAATTCTATTTGTTAACATTATCACCACGACAAGCAATTCCAAGGATGAGCTTCGCGTTTACCTCGTCTCTACTTTTTCTATCTGGATTCTACAATTTCATGAGTTTCAAAGGATGTGGATAAAACGGCATTATGAGAAACTGTTGGTTGATTCTTCATGGGTTAACGTAGTTTTGAAGAAATTCTTCCAGGAACCGGGAAGAATATTAAACATTGAAATCGGATACAGTACCAATTCTGAGAACTTTGAAAATGACACGGTACCACAATGTCGCTATAGAGACCAATATAATGTTACTCTAGAGGCTTTCACTGCTCGAATTGTCACAATTATTTTTTATACTTCCGATCCTTGATCATGCCAAAGCGTTATTTTTAAAAAATAAAATATATAATAGAAGTGTGTATAGAACTGTTGAAAGGGTCCGTGTAACAGACTTTCGTCGATGATCTATACAACTAAAATTCTTAATATTAAATTCAATTCGTAGAATATTCAAATCTATCTATAGTTTGATCGAATCTTCGATTATAAATCGACGTAAAATTTTTGGATACTACAAGCGTAGCCATCGTTCAGTATCTCGTAAACGTCTGATGAAGAAGTACATGTTACAAGGCTTATACGTCAAATCTATAGAACACCTGAATATAACTGACTTCCCAATATTTCAATATTCCAGGTCCCATAGCTATATCGGATGTCGATTAATACGAAACATGAGAAGTCAATCAATCGATATGTTCAATGGCACGTAATCTTGATAAAAGCTGTACAAACTTGCAGTCCTTTCCTTGTTTATAACGGGAAATTGAATACTTTGTAATTAAATTGTAGAAACAGAAGCAATAAAATGTTGCGTGGCCTGTCGCAATAACGTAACGAATCGATATAATGGTTGCCACAGATTAATTAATTAATATCAATCCCGCGATCCTCCATCGCAGCTGTCTTTATTTCCGCGTAGTTTGTATCGAATTCGTCGCGTTTCATCGTGAGAAATCTTCAGCCGTTCCAAAAGTCTCGTAAAGATTAATCCTTCATAATTGAAGAGCGGAAGTAGATAAAGTTGCCAGTATCGAAACTAAAGTTTTCTGGGAAACGACTGTTTATGAGAAATTGTTTGTTTATGGAAATGTTATTTATTAGAAAAATATAACGATACTTATTTATTACGCATATTATAATACTTTATATAATTTTACGATATCTCTATTCTATCGTTTCAAAGATCTGTTAATTAACGATAAAAAAAATATCTTCTTTATATCTTAAGAGAAGATATGTAAGTCCATTATGTAGTTTGCTTAAGAAGGTCAGTAGAGATTTTCTTATCTGATGGGATAATTGAGGCAGATTTATCTACGCACATGTTCAAGCACGATGGAGGGAGTTTGCTGGCACATGGTGCACACAGTCTAATTTAGGGAACTAATCGTATAACATACATCATACACAACCTATATCACGTATGAAACGTTAAAAACTGTACGAATTATTATGATTACACTTCCCTTCATATTTAGTGATATTAACCTTCATACAAACAACCTCTTCAAGGAAAAACAAAATTCTTTTTCGAAAATGGCACTTCCAATTCTTCTTATTCTCACTATTTAATTGCTAGCCGTATCAAGTAACAACGAAAAAAATAATAATATCTAATCGTTAAGCAGGGCCATATTTTTGGGGATACAATTAAAAAAGTAAATCGTCGGTGGAATATTGTTTCACCTATCAAGAATTTTGGAAGATATAATTAGAAAGGTACAACCTGGGTAGAAAATTGTACTCCTTATCGAGCATTTTTGAAAATATAATTGAGAAAGTGGAATCTGGATAGAGAATTGTTTTACCTACGAAGCATTATAAAAAATAAGTTTAATAAAACTATACCTTGGATAGTTCATATATTTTTTCATATTATACGCATTCGTTAAAATTTTACACTCCCAAACATCCTGCTATACTTGCACAAAAAAGCGCAGTCTAGTAATATCCCCCTTACTGCTCCTCGCATTTTCTTTCTAATCATCTCTCGTTCGCTTTTCCTGATATTATTCTCATCGTAAGTTCAGAGTGGCGGTTTTTAAACTCAGGAACGCGCGGCTGTTCGTTAAATGAAATATCAAACGTAAGAATTGCCGCAGTCTTAACGCGAGATAATTCATTTCGTGGCAAAGAGCGCACGTCGTTGAATATTAATTCATATCTCATATAAGTTGCGAATAAAAAAAGCAGATAAAAGAGGACAAAAATCCGATAATTACCGCGAATCTTTACGCAATTTCAAGAAATACAAAAGAAATTTGTTTGTAAGCATGCTACTAAGTATTATTAGAAGTACTGTACTTTCGATATTTTACATATTCTTGCATATTTTCTACATTTTTCTGTATTTTTGTATCCTTAAACTTTCTGTAAACGCGTAAACGTCTGCGCTCTGACAATGACAAGGAAGATTCTACTGATAAAAATAAAGCATCGAATTTCACCGAACTCTTAGAAATGTAATTCTCAGATCACATAAATTAAAAAGAAAGAACAAAAGAAAATACAAATATATATATATACATACGTAGCCACAAATCAATTTGGATCACGACAGATAAAATAGGTAGCAATAATGTCTCCACGAACATTATCATAATTTATTGGAATTTACATAAAAGCCAAAGAATGCTATTGTTTCAATGACACGGCGTTTTGTCGAGTTAGATAAATATGAATTGTGTGTTTGAACAAGTGTTCGGTCGTGTTTCACGCGACGAAAAAGGAAATCACAAGACAAGGTGTCGCCTCGTTGGAAGCAACAAATCGCAATACGAGGGTGGAAATTGGGTGATACCGGGAGGATTACGAGGGATGAGAAATCTGTCGAGAGCGTGAAAGGCTCGCAGTCACCGGGTTTCTCCAGTTCTGTCGCTTTTAACGCCGAGTTCTTCCGCTTCGAGGATAGAAGCTGCGAAATATCGAGGCCATTGTCCAAAGATTTTCAAGAATATCCGATGCAACGTCTTGAAATTTACGAGAGCAAGTCTGATAAATTCTTATCTCTGGTCCATTCGTGGCCAATTTTTTAATACCCTCGTAACTTGTAACGACAAATAAAAATATTGGTACAGGCCAATTTTTTTTTTTTTGGATAAAATCTTGTGTGAATTTACAAAAAATACGATTCTTCGTTTAAATTTTTTCCCTTATTGTCTTTACATATTTGGAGTTTAAACGCGTTATAAGTACGTTTTTTTTAACATGATTACGTAGAATTCTTATTCTGAATAAATTATTTGTTTCCGCTTCATAACTGTTTCTAAATTACAGTGCATTTAATCTTGAAATGCACAGTAACATTTTATACTTTTTACGTTCTAAGGAATTTTCAGGATCGGTTAAAAATTAAATTACAGTAATGGTAATACTCAATATTAATGTCAGACGTGAATACTTCACTGTTTTGTATAATAATTTGTTATCTTGGCATCGATAAAGGTATTTAATATACAAAGCGTACAGATTAATAAGAATTTTAATTAATCCTTCTTCTATAGTATTCACCGTTCTTTTCGAGCTCGTACCATTTCAAATAGACTTTCGAATAGATTTCAAAGATTTGTCTGTTCAAATAAAACGCGATCTTTTTTATTTCCCTATCAGTCGTCCCGTTACTGTTCCGTAGTTTCCAACAGATTGCAGATTCGTTTAAAAAACATTTGTAACGAAAAACAAACCCACTCGCAGAAATGTTATTCAATATCGCATATATAACTTTTATAGACATCCTCCTCTCATTGCTATCATTGTAAACAGATTGAAACTTCGTTTGCAAACACTCGCGATTAAAAAAAAAAAAGAAGAATTAATCTTAAACAATTTTATCTTGTGTTCCATTTATAATTTTCATAATTGTCTTCCCGACGTTGTATCATTTTAAATGGCTTTTTTCTATCCATCTATGTTGCAGCGAGATCAACGGTCCTAATTACTAAATTGCACGATGTGTTCATACAAATTCACTTTTTATGAACGCGATGAAACGAAATGAAACCTAAGTAGAGATTTGTTTTCTCATCAAGTATAACGAGTTTTATACTTTGGATAGATAGCCTCGTTGTGAGAAGGTCTTAATCGTTTATAATTGCGATTAAGTAATTGCAATAAGTCATATTTTTAAGAAACGTTCTCACATGCTGTCACACACTCTAATTAGAAAAGGATCATGAAACATTCGGTTTATGATATTATTTGTTTGTAAATCTTCCTGCTTCCGGAAACTTTTTTAAATATGAAAATATTTATATACAAAATGAAATATTTTTTTCAATATCAACACTTCTTGCGTTTATGTTGTCCTAGTCAGAATTATATTATTTCGTGTATCCTGTTGCTTTTTATATGATAGTCCTCTCGTTGGCCGCGGATTCGTTATCAAGCCTGAGGCCCTCGTCACTAGTGTCACTATCGACAATAAAGGTGCCCCACCCGCGACCGGACGATGGAGAACTCCAACACGGAATCGCAATCTCCCACGAGCCCTGCCCGGGAGGGCGCCTCGAGCTCGGACTCGGAATGTGACTCGAGCTCGGATTCGGATTCAGACTCGACATCAGAAGTGGCATCCGAACACACGTTGTCGGCACGGGATCGTAAGAGTATCGTGCGCGCACTAAAGCGGTCGCTAGGGAAGAAGAAGAGGAAGAAGAAGAAGAAGAAGAAGAAAGGACACCAGGCAACCTGGGTATCGCTACCGCGCTTCAACCCCGAAGCCGCGGACGCAGATCCAGCCGCCTGGTGCACAGCCGTCGGCCTGCTAATGAGGGACCACCCCCTGAAAAACAGCGCACTGTATTCTGCCCTAAACCGTGCCCTAGAGGGTCCGGCAGCGTATTGGCTTACGCAGATAATGAACGGCGACGAGCTCACCTGGCCAGATTTTAAGGAACAATTCGCCGCGCACTTCGGTGGCCAAGAAGTAGCAGCCGCGTCGCTAATCAAGGTAGCCGAGGAACTACCGCGGGACGGCGAAACACCAGGAGCGTACGGAAATCGTATCATCACCCTTCTGGGGTCGAAGTGGCGAAATTCAACCAGGGAAGAGGTACTCGCCGCCACCGCCCTCCATCTGCTGGGCTCGCGCGATGAACGTTTTAAACGACTAGCACTCACGAGTGACATCACGTCGGTGAAACAATTCCAAAGAGAAATGAAGCCCTTCCTATACACGGAGTGGCCAACGCCCCCGCCGTGGAGGTCATTAGCGAGCTCCGGAAACAAACGAGGCAGGTCACCCGCCCCCTGGACCAGGTGTGGCCACTGCGGTATTTACGGACATCCGACATTCGAATGCCGCAAGAGGGCGAAGTGGGAACCGAAGAAGGACCCCCGACGCCCGGAGGAAAGCCGACCGGTTGCACCACCAAAAGCGTTGTGCTTTCACTGCCACATGCCGGGACACATCGCGTCTCGCTGTCCATCGCGGCGAGAAGAAAAACATTGCAATCGTACGTCGATCGGAGGATCGTGTGTACTGAGACACTCGACCGGAGTCTTGTTTCGGTGGCGTCGTTGGGATGACGAGCAGTCTTGCTAGAGAGCTGATCGGTGAAGGAAGTCGAGTGCCTTACGAGCAGGGAGTGGTGCACGTGTGAGTTAGAGCAAGGGAACCTGTCCTCCCGTTGGTCACGGATTCGTTATCAAGCCTGAGGCCCTCGTCACTAGTGTAACTATCGACAATAAAGGTACCCCACGCGCGACCGGACGATGGAGAACTTCAACGCAGTACCGCTACCTCCCGCGAGCCCTCCCCGGGAGGGCGCCTCGAGCTCGGACTCGGAGATTCAGGCTCGACATATATATTATTATATATATTATATATATTATTATATCTATATAATATATGTATTTATATCTATAAATATATGTATAAATATATCTATTTAAAAAAATAAAGTTGACCTTCATATATCGCCAATAATATCGCGTGCGTAAAAAGAAACTAATTACATTTAATTCTTTTTTTACATTTATTTATTTTTTATTATTATTTTTTTCACAACTAATTACATTTAATTATTACATTTACATACATTTAACTATTATTACATACATTTACATACATTTAATTATTATTTTTTTCATAATTATATCTCGTTTGAAATATTTTTCGACATAATTAATTGTTTCAAAAACATATATTCCAGCCTTCTAAATGATTTATTTTGCGTATTATACGAATTATTCCATCTATAAATAAATTGTTCTCTCTACACACAAACACGCACACAGTCTGTTAATTACACGAGTTAATTGTAACATTTTTCTCGATAAGTTGACAGAGCAAGGAAAATGAGCGACGAACATACCTACAAACTAATCTACTTCAATGCCCGTGGTCGTGCCGAACATATACGGTACATATTTGCATATACTGGCATCGAGTATACCGACGAGAGGATCCCCGAAGAACTCTGGCCTGAATACAAGGATTGTAAGCGTGAAGAATCGATTTTTACTTTCATCGTTCAACTCTCAGATATCTGCCACTTACTCAAACTTTTCTGTATATAAAACTTTCGTTTCACGTGCAGGCTAAACTTACTTAAAGTAAAATTTCATACGGAATAAAGTCGAACTTTTCATTAAGTTTTGCTTCCGTAATATCGTGTTCATCGAATACCAACTTAATTCACTTACGATTCTCGAATTTTTGTGTTGCAATCTTTATTGTTTTCAATGAATCGAAGCATTTCGAATATTTTGAGAAAACCGTAAATAGGTGACTTAAAATAGGAATACAAAAATACTTCTACGTTTCTCGTTAATTTAAAAACTTTTTAGGACTTGTCGGAAAAAAAGGATAAAAAATTGAAATCAGTTCGAAAATGAACAAGAACATAGCTAAAAAGTAGAAAGAACAAAGCAGACATAAAATTCGATCTTCCGTTGCGACATTTCTATCGTAAATAGTCTTCGATATAATCTTATATGTCGCTTGCAGATAGAGAAACAAAAAATCAACGTAAGTCTGTAAATCAATCCTGTCGGTGTAAAACACAAAATTACGTTCGCAAGAGACATTCGATTTATATTCCTTGCATTTCAATTTTCATTACAAGAACCGTGTACATTTTCTAATATTTTTTTCCGTGTCTGGTATTATCTTTTATCCTTGATTTTAAAAACTTTAGATTCTTCCCAACAGTCAAAAACACGCGATACCCTGTCCATCGTAATCGTAAGAAAAGAAAAAAAGGAGAAAGAAGACATTTCTGTATTTCTTTACTAGGTCATGTTGATTAAAACCGAAATGATTTCGATTCATCTATTCACAAGAACGCAACGGCCTCGGAAGCTGTGTTGTGATTTCCTATCGATCGTTTCCCTCTACACAGTGTTCATATGAGCCATGTTTGTTCTTAGCAATGCCTTATAAAAAGCTGCCTGTGCTGGAGATAGACGGGAAACCGGTAGCGCAAAGTAACGCTGTGGCGCGATACTTGGCGAGGAAGTACGATCTAATGGGAAAGGACGAATGGGATGCGATGATATGCGACGAGCTCGTCGATACTCTTGGAGATTTGAAGCAAGGTGAGTAACTGATGAGATGACTTTGCATTTGTCTCACCACAGAGACAGACGTTCAAGAATTCATTGTGAAAAGACGAGTACAAACAAGATACGTATGTCTTTCCGTTAAGCGAATGTTACAGTTTGTTTGCAAAAGTCAGTTTTTAGATTATAGAATCGTAGATAGAATTTAGAGGATAGAAACTTTTAGTAGTCACTTTTAGTTTAGTAAAGTCTTATCGACAATAAGCAGACTACGTTATGATACAACGATTCCAACTGAAGATTTCTATCGACATCACGAATTCGATGGCTTCCAAATTTTCTTCTCTGCAATCTCAGACGCTCAACTCGAAAGAATCTTTTAGATCCCCCGACAAACACTCGACTCAGGTTATCTATTATCGTAATCTTCCTACGGGATTTTTTTTAACTGCGTTGCGTTAACGAATAACGGGATAACATCACGTTTCTCTCAACGCCTTTCAACGTTCTACAACTTTTATTCTTTGCAAATCCCTGTCTCTATATGATAAACGCTGGTTATCCGCGGAAGAAGCGAGGACAACGAAGTGTTACTCGATGATCAAAGACAGGAAGATCCTGGTACGCGATAACGTTACTAATTTCCAATTACGATATGTGTGATTACGTAACATCTGCTGTCTGCATAATGCGTTAACGATCCGCGCGTTGATCGCATAAATATAAATCGAAGGGAATGGAATCGCTCGAAACTCATGCAACTATCCGCAGGTGTTTAAAATCGTGTTTCTACACCGCCAACGTAACGTCACGCCAGTCGAATCGAAAAATTATTACTAGACAGAGAAGGTGAACAAAAAACGAGGTAAATAGGCTACCGATTGAATAATATCATAACGATCGTATCTCTGGTTTTTGCTCGTCTTTTATATTTGTTTCAAATGTATAAAATATAATCGTATCGATATCGTTCACGATTAAAGCCATCCATCCGCCATCGACGAGGAACGAACGATTATATTTTATCATTTATGCGAATCCTTCTCTTCTCTTCTTTCTCTATTTACGCCCCTCGCCTTGCTTCGTACCGCCGATGATTCACAATTCGATGCACCTGAACAGCTGGAACGTCGCAGATTTTTCCGTACGATAACAAACGTGTTTTTGATGGCCTGCTTTAAACCGTGACGATCGCCATGACGTGCATCAATTGTCGAATGATGTAGTGCGACGATACTCCTACGCAACTTTTTTTTACGCTGTTTTTTCCTCTATTTTTTCTTCCTGTGTGTTATCACATGATCATGAGATACCTGTATAGAAGATGCAAAGAGTCTGTGAAGAATTTACAGATATTTAAGATTATCATAATGATTAAGCAAAAGCTAAGACGCAAAATATTGCTCAAGATGTAATTATGTAATATTTACTCAATTTCTAGAAGACTGTTTATATCTTGTTGTTATTCTTGATATGGAGATAAATATAGTATACTTTATTAAGACCTAGATAAAAGACTTTTTTCTCGTTTCTCTTCTCTTACTTAATCACTAAGAGTTATATAACGTTTATTCGATAATTCTGCTTCTCCTGACCTTTCCACAAATGGTTGTTTATATCTCGACATTCTTGGTACTTTTAATCAAATTTTAATAACAGTACTTTACTCGTCAGAAGTAAATAAAAAAGCTCTACGTAGAAGCAAGGATTTACTTACATTTCCTTTCTCGAATCTCAGTTAGCAATGTTGTTCCTCTTGAAAGATTTTCCAAGTTTCCAAGACAATTTCCACGCTGGTAACATTGTATATATTTCAAGTATCGTGAACCACAGGAACTTGTTGAGGCAATATTGAAGAAAGCAAAGAGAATGAAGAAATTGTAGGAACTATGAGAGGCTACTCCTTCTTTCACACCTTATTTTCTCTTCGTTTGGGGGGAAAAACACAAATGAACGTAACGGTTGGTTTCATATACGTTTCAGATATCTGCTACTATCGCATGGAGGAGAATCCTGAAAAGAAGGAAGCGAGGAAGAATCAACTTTTGAACGAAACAATACCATTTTACTTGACTAAATTCGACCAGATTATTGGCAAAAATAAAGGATATATCATTCCTTCTACCGTAAGATTTTTTATCCAAATTTAATGTTAAAATTTTTAGTCTTTGTGCAAACTGGGCCATGTTGTCCATAAAAAATTATTGAAACTTTGTTGCGACAAGACAGCTTTAATTGTTGAGAGCAGAGTGTATCTTTAAAATTCACTCCTGTTAGTTTATGTACAAATGAATTTGCCAAGATTTTCAGCTTTTAGATAATTATTCATGTATCTTCCTCATCAAGTTTGATAGAAATTATTACTATCGTAATCAAAGCAAAGATTAAGATATGTAAGATCATTTCTCTGGATATGACACTCTTGTTTAATGAGTGATAAATGATACCATTCGAAATATCATATTTATATAATATATAATGATACTTATAAGTGTAATCACTTAAGTACAGATATCTGAATTTTTCTCACTGTCACTGACATAGATACGTATTATCGTTCCTTAGATTACTTGACCAGTTTATTTCTTTCATCACTGTGTTATTATATAATAATAATAAATAGTCACATTAAATTAATTTAGTATGACTATGATGTTTAATAATACGTGTTTCATTGCAAAATATTTAGCGATTGAAGGGCTCATAGGAAACATGAAAGTGAAAGAATACTAGAATCTAGAGTTTACGATTTCAATTTCTTTAACGAGATATTTATCATATTACACAATTCCTGTAAATGTATTTGTAATTATATCGCCGAAGAATTGTATTTAATTAAGCTATGAAGTTGTGGAATCGTGAGAAGGATTATTTTTATAGAACTGTCTAATTTCCATTCGACATTGATTGATTACTCTTTTTTACATAATACCAGTTTTGTCATTTTTAATTAACAAATACCTCCAAAGGTTGAAGTTTCTAAAATTATCCATTAAATTCTGACAATAAAATAAAAATCCAAATTCTTCCTAAAAAGCTAGTGATCTGTAGTTAAGAGTTCGATTTTTCACATTTTTCGAGGTAAATTAAAAAAATTGTTTAATAGAGGAGGTACAAAATAAATGTATACAAACCTTTTTTCAGACGACATGGGCGGACTTCGTATTTGCAGCGGCCCTTGAAAATTACGAGTATATGTTTGGGGCACCAGCTTTGGATAAATATCCAGCTCTTCGAGCATTGAAGAAAAGGATTCATAGAATACCGGCCATTTCTGATTGGCTGATTAGGCGCCCATTCACAAACAGCTGAAAAGCTAAAAACGTGTGGAAAAAAGATGACCAGTACACCAGTATATATATATGTACGCTGGCATCGCTATGTTGGTAAATGTTCGATGTTATACGTGTCGTAAAATGTAACAGTTCTATTTAAAAAAAAAAATTTCGTTTCTATGAGTACGTTAAAAGTTTAACTATAAAAAGTCTCATCTGGGCTGTGCTCCTTTATGGAAGGTATTATTGTGTTTGAAAGAACACAATATATAATAAATGTATGTATGTTGTATAATAAATGTATGTTCTTTCGAAAAAAGTTCGAAATTTTTCTTTCTTTTATTCGTACTTAACTTTTTAATAAAATGCACGATTAATTCTTGTGTCTCGTTTAAACAGCTTTTGGTCTATCGTTATTTCGAATTATTTGAACATCGTGTGAATTTACTATTTAATTTTACAATATCATTTACTATATAATTTTACAATATCATTTATTATATAATTTTACAATTATAATTTTACAATATCAATAATTTACAATAAGTGAGGGAAAAATCATTGAATGTTATATCTAGATGTCTATATACTATTTTAAACAATACTTAACTCGAGATACTCGTTTCGTCTCTTCATGATACTTACTGGCAATACCGAGTACAAATATGATGTTCTTTGAAAATAAAAAATGGATTTGAAAACGTTAATGCACGTAAATTAAATTTGGTTTGGACATATATGACACAATTTGTATGGACAATGAAGAGTACGAATCTACGAATTTCGAGGTAAAAGTATTGATATATGTATCGATATTTCTGGTCGTTACAATATCTCTAATCAATACAAAGTTCTAACTGAATGTTAGAATGTTAAACGTTAAAACGTTTAAAACGTTAAAATGTGTATCGAATCGTTGTAATTCCAAAGATGTCAATTGATGTAATGTAATAATAAAGTATAAAGTATAATAAAGTATAAAGTATAATAAAGTGTAAAGTATAATTTCGTCTGTGATATAATCTTTCTATTCCATTTTGTTACGTCGCACCGCGAGCAATATGGCAACCAGATGTCACCGTATACTCGCAGCGTATCCTCCATAGTTTCAAGTACCTTCCATAAATCTCATAGATTTCCTAGAAAAGGTCCTTCAAACCAAACAAACGTCTGTTTCCGAAGAATTTCTAAAGACTATTGTCTACCCCGACTGGACAAGGGAAAGTTAGTTTTTCTCACGTACGCTGCAACTTTCCTCCCACTAACCACTTTCTCTCGAGGGCGGTTAAGACCCTTCGTCTGACCAATTAACGACGAAGCCTACTCCCTCACTCTCCTAACTAAAATCGTCACCAACAAATCCGATGGTCCCGTGCGCTAGACACACCTATCATTAGCTTTCCTCCGAGACAGCATCGTCTCCCAAGACAGTTCTGATTTCACATCCTTCGAACGGTCAATATCCTTCCACCGGGTAGGGCACACCCACAGATCAGCCACTCATTCATCTCGTACATATTCTCAACGCGAGAATTAATTGTAATTTCAACAAATAAATAAAAAAAAAAAAATCTCGTACATACGCACCAGCGTAACTGCCTTCGTTATAAGTTGTTGGAATAAACGGTGAAATATAACTTACTATACAGTGTCATATTCATTTAACCACCTCTTATCTTAACCGAAACAGGGGAACGACTACTTCGCGGCGTCGATTCACCGAATCGTAGCGAGAATTTACGCCTCTCGCTACTGCGACTGCGTCTCTCCGCGAACGGTCGTAACACATTGATCGACAGAAGTACTAAACTCTAATAACATAAATTTATATATTTTCTATTTCCCAGCCAGCAGTTTTATAGATTTTTCTATCTTCTGTACTACTTTTATCCCTTTTATTTTTTCTTACATGAGATTATTGTAAATTTTTTTTTTTTATTTATTTGTTGAAATTACAATCAATTCTCGCGTAGAGAATTTTCAGTAATTTTTCTGGCGTGGCGCAGTGACATGGCTGTTTATTTACAATAAGTTAATACTTATTATAGATAGATATAATTTATAATCTATAAGTATTATAAGTAAGTGCATATGCTTAATTTGGATAATTAAATGAATCTAACGTTTAGGTCTAGCGGGTAGTGCCTCTTCAGCCTGCGAATCTGGTCCGTCGTATCGAGTAGTCCAGTGATTAGGGGGTTTCGGTGTTTGTTGATTCTTTTGCTGTATCTGTTGCTATATTTTGCTATTTCCTCTTTGACGGTGGGTATCTTGAGGTCGCGGTGTATTGTTTCATTGGTTACATACCAAGGTGCGTCAATTAGGGATCTTAGCGTTTTCGATTGAAAGCGTTGGAGTATTTCGATGTTGGAGTTACTTGCTGTTCCCCATAGTTGGATTCCGTAGGTCCAGACAGGTTTTATTACGGTCTTGTAGAGGGTAATTTTATTCTGTAAATTTAGTTTGGAGCGTCGGCCCGTGAGCCAATAGAGTTTTTTTAGTTTGTCCTTTAGTTGCTTCCTTTTATCTGAGATGTGTGTCTTCCACGTTAGTCTCCTGTCCAGGGTCATGCCCAGGTATCGGACTGTGTCCCTGCTAGGAACTGTTGCATTGTTGATGGTGACCTGGGGGCAGGTTTGTTTTCGGAGCGTGAAGGTTACATGTGAGGATTTCTTTTCGTTGACTTTGAAGCCCCATTTGTGAAACCACTTTTCCATGGAGTCGAGACTTCGCTGGAGAGTGGATGAGGCTATTACCGGGTCTGCGTGGGAAGCTAATAGCACTGTGTCGTCTGCAAATGTCGCTATTGTTATATCGTTTGATATAGGTAGGTCGGCAGTGTAGATGGAGTACAGTAGGGGTCCGAGGACACTACCTTGGGGTATGCCGGCTTCTATTGGGAATGTTGCGGAAGTGGCGTCTAGGTATTTAACCATGAATTGTCTATTGGTTAGGTAAGATTTTAGGATGGAGTAGTAGGGGTGGGGTAGGATCTTTTTAAGTTTGTAAAGTAGCCCTTCATGCCATACTTTATCGAATGCCTGTTGGATGTCTAGGAAAACCGCTGAGCAATATTTTTTCTTTTCGAGTGTTTGGCTGATCGTATGAGTTAAGCGGTGGATTTGCTCTACTGTAGAATGATGTTTTCGGAAGCCGAATTGGTGATCTGGGAGTGTTTTCAAGTTCTCTAGGATTGGAAGGAGTCGGTTCGTGAGCATCTTCTCGAATAGTTTGGACAGGGTAGGTAAAAGACTGATTGGGCGATAGGAGCAGGTTTCGTGTATCGGTTTACCGGGTTTAGGGATGAGGGTAATCAATGAGATTTTCCAAGCCTTAGGATAGTGTTCCAGGCGAAGGATAACATTAAAAATCGATGTGATGAGTGCTATCCCTTTTGTGGGAAGTTCCTTGATTGCTCTATTGCCTATTAGGTCGTGTCCTGCTGCTTTCTTGGGGTTTAGGCGACTGATTGTTTCTATAGTCTCAGCAGAGGAGAAGGGTTCGATAGGAGGGGACATTTGGAAGGGGGTGTGTAGGTATTCAGTAACGTCCGCGGCGGCTTGGGGGGAATGGGGTTTGAATACTTTTGACAAGTGTTTTGCAAACAGGTCGGCTTTTTCTATAGGGCTCCGCGCCCATCCACCTTGCGGACGGCGGATAGGTGGGATTATTTGTGGGGGGCGTGTGAGTTTCCTGGAGGCCTTCCATAGTGAGTAGTTGGCGTCGGCTGTGGGGGATAAGCTGGCGAGGTATTTATGGAAACAGTCGTTTTTATAGTTTGTTAAGGTTCTGGATAGTTTTCTAGTTGCGTTGTTAAGTTTGCGTTTGTCCTCCGGTGTTCTGTGGGTCTGCCATACTCTTCTTAGTCTACGTTTTTCTGCTATTTTTTTTAGTATGTATTGTGGATATTCTTGTTTGCTGTTAGTTGGCTTTGTCGGTGTGGAGAGGCGGATTGCGTTTATTATGCTCGTGTTTAAGTATTCCGTGGCTGCTTCGATATCTTCCTTTGTTTTTAGTGGGGTGAAGGCTGAGGTTGAGTGTGTAAAGACTTCTCTGAAGAGCTGCCAGTTGGTGTGTTGGTTGTGAATGGAGCCATTAGGTGTACTCTCGATGATTGTTGAACTGACTGTTGCTATCACGGGAGAATGATCAGAGGAGAGATCGGCCGAGGAGTTGATCTGGACGTGTCTTGATGGGATATTTTTAGTTATGAAGAAGTCGAGAAGGTCGGGTATTTTGTTGGTGTCAGTGGGCCAGTATGTGGGTTCGTATGTGGTGAGGTAGTTGAGGTTGTTGTTTATTATGCTGTTTAAGAGGTTTTTGCCTCTTGCTGTAACCAGTCTGCTGCCCCATTGGATGTGCTTGGCGTTATAGTCTCCTCCAACTATGAATCTGTTGCCCAGGGTGTCCAGGAAGTTATCAAAGTCTTCTTTGGCGATGGAGTGTCTGGGAGGGCAGTATACTGCTGAGGTGGTGATTGAGCCATGACAGTCTTCTATTGCTACGTTTGTTGCTTGGAGGTAGTCTTTCTGGAATGGTGGGAGTTCGTAGTGCTTAATACTTGCTTTGATTATTATTCCGGTGCCACCGTGGGCCTTTCCGCTGGGGTGTTATTTAGTACAAATGATAAGAAATTAGTAATAATTCACAAAAAAGGGATATTGTAGTAGAAATATTATAAAAAAACATTTTCTGTTTTAGTGTAGAGTTACTCCTTCTTACAGACAGTGTCGTACAAATCTGTACGTCTCTGAGAAAATGTAGGTATCTGAGCCCTTACTTCCTCAACAACTTTTAGATCTGATAGAAAAAAGAAACATACGAAGTAATAAGTAATGCTTACTAATAAATTCAACAAATACAGAGGAAGATGGCTAAATCGATAAATTAACGAGACTAAAAATTAATTACATCATGGATCTCTCGCTTTTAATTTTAAGCTGTAAATTACCGATATCGGTGACTGCCATATTCTCTTGAGTTTCCAAATCGTAAAGAATCTTTCCCCAGGGATTGGTCAACTGTGTATGCCCCCATGCGACGTAACTTGCTGAAGGAACACGAGCCGGTGATATGCAGGCAACGTATAATTGATTATCATTCGCTCTGGAACGCTTAAGTAATGACCAGTGCAGTGGTCCAGTGGTCATATTGAATGCCGCTGGATATATCAGCATTTGGCAACTTAACCCAGAGAAGCAGGAAATATGAAGCCACCGAATACCAATTAACTTCGTAGTTGCACGGTTCACATTCCATCATTTCTGAATATGCGAGGACAGTCCTCTTATTGTGCTTTTAATTCTTTTATTTGTTTCATTTTCAGCAAATATACTGGTTTTTTAAATTAAGCTTCTTTTTATACAGAGTTACAGATTATATTAATTTTATATAGAATATATTTAAGAAAGATATTTAATTTTTTGCTAGTTAAGTATTGATCGATTAAGTTACTGTACCTTTGTTACGATAAATGCGTGCCATTTCCTCGAATCTAATATCATAGCAAATGCCAATACCTATTTTGCAGCCCTTCACGTCGAACGTCGTTAGGGAGTTACCAGGACTGAGTGAATCACTCTCTCGAAAAGTAATCTTATTAGGAATGTCGATGTCGAATAGATGTACCTAATAACATAAAAATGTAGTCGCTAATTCTATTGCTGCAACTTTTGTAATTTAATATCAAAGTTACCAACTCCTAAACTTTAATTATTTTTTATTTAATAACTGACAGCGTTTTTATCACTTTCTTTTATTAAAAAATCTTATCATTTAATAATGTTTAAAAAGGAGAAAAAATAAGTATAATAATATTTTAAGTATGTGAAAAATTTATATTACACATTACAACAAAAATGGGCGTTTCCCGTATCATAACGTATTTTATAAACCGTAAATTATAGAATTGGTTATAGTATACGTATGTACATATGTATATTCCTAAATTATTCCTAGATAGAGTCACTTTCTTCACCCCAATATTTTCAAATCCAAAGCCATAAAGGAATATATTACTTACCTTTCGGTGTTTTGCTATCAAAGTTCCATCGGGACCCCAAATAGTACAGGTATTGTACAATTTATCGCCCTCTATTTCAGGCATCGTACCACCAACTACATAGATGTTGTTTTCTTTAGCTGCGTTCGATGAAGCAACGCTCGTTTCACCATCAGGAATACTCTCGGCGTATTTTCGAAAGTACTCTGCATTGCAATATTTCAATTAATGAAAAATAACTGTCTTTTGTTCCAACCATAAATTAAATTGAAATGTTTGTCAGTTTTTTATTTTTTAAATTATTAAAATAACTAAGTTTTATATTTCGACTTAATTAAATATGCAATTACTTAGCTAATAGTATATATAATAAATTGTTTCTACAGGTTCAAAATGAAAAATGAATATTTAGAAATATTTAATTACGACAATGCTATTTGTGTTAGCATCAGTGGCTTGTTACTCAACGACTTTGCTAGTACTTTTTCAAACATAAAGTTAGTTTTCAATTAACACTTATACTAGAGGCGGAATTATAAATGCAAAATAATTGATAATACTAATTTATAAGTACCTAATTATTAGTATCTTAAAAAATATATTTATACAAAAATCACGATAATCATGAAAATGGGGAAATCCTATATTCTCGAATCAATTCACAATTTATTTTGTATATTAATTAGATTCCGCGCTCATCAGTACGTACTCACTGGCGACATCGAGAAAATGTATCGGCAATTCCTCGTACGACCAGAGGATCGGAAATATCAAAGGATATTATGGCGCAGCGCGAGTGGAGAAACAGAAACATATGAGCTTAACACCGTAATACTCTTATCATAGAAATAGAAGCAGTCCTCAATTCCCGCCCGCTAACTCCTATCTCCACCGATCCAAATGATCTCCTAGCCCTCACTCCCGGACATTTCCTCATTGGCGATTCATTAATGTGCTTACGTGATCGAGATTTCAGAGACATTCCATCGAACCGACTCTCCAAATGGCAGCATATCCAACAGCTTAAACAACATTTTTGGAACCGCTGGCATAAGGAGTATTTGAACGAGCTAACCAACCGCAATAAATGGAGCAAGGGTGGACACAGCATCCAAAAGGGCACAATCGTCATCCTCAGAGAGGACAACGTTCCCTCCATGCATTGGCCTCTGGGCCGAGTTATCAAGGTTCATCCAGGCGCCGATGGTGTCATCCGGACAGCTACAGTTCAGACGGCAAAGAGCATTTTGGATCGGGGCGTCAAAAGGCTTGTCCCACTGCCAATTCAACCCGATCTCGAGAAACCCGAACAACTAGCCACCGAGACGAAATAAGATGGGAACTTCAACCACACCTCCCTAGTTTGATCGGTACCCTCTCAACGGGGGGAGAATGTTACGCCATGCGGCTTACCATAGGTCATATTCTTAACTATCGATCGCGGCACTATAATGTCGCAGACGGATCGTCGCGTCTGCCCGGCAAACAAACATTGTAGTGGCAAGCGCATGGTTCATTAAGCAGGGCGACTTCCAGAAACGTCGACTCGTGGCCCGTATTTTACCTCGCAGTAAAAGAATGTGGCGTGATCCGAACGTAGTGGGGGTCGCCTTCCAGAAAAAACGAAAAAAATCGAAAGGCGTTCAGAACTTTTCGAGAAGTCGAACCGTCAACACATGTGGTATGTCGCGCATTACTTATCAACCAAAACGCAGTTACATTTTTTTTGTTCCATTTATATCTTTCTAGTTAATAAGTTGTTGAAATAAACATTAATTTATTTGTGTTAATTCTGTGGAATTTCATTGAACTACCCTTATTATCATAATCGAAATAAGGGGATCGATCAGTTCGTGGCGTCGATTATTTAATCGTAACGGGAACTTACAACTCTCGTTGACGTGCTATCTCGCGATCGCGTCTCTCCGCGAACGGTCGAAACGCCTATTTTTTAATGAACGACGTCTCCCACTAGAGACTTTCTCTCGAGAGCGGCTAGCATCCTTTTCTAACCACCGATATACAAATTGACCAATTAGCAGCAATGCCAATTTCCCTTACTTTCTGAACGAAGGTTGTCCTCGACGAATCCGATTTTTCCTCTGCAATATTATTAAAGCTACACATTTCGAATTTTCCAATTATGCCGAAACAATTGCGTGAACCACTCTATATATTCCATACAATAAACTATTTTTTGCGTTTTAAAGTAGTTGAATATTTTATTAAAATACTCTGAGCAATTCTCAGGTTTCTGTGAAAACAAGATAACCCAAATGTAGTTGTGTTTCCTTCAGAATTATGCAGATTTTATTTGAAATATGTGAGGTGTAAGTGACCCCGACGTGATCGAGCTAATGAGATTTCAATTATCGTGATTCCGGGCGCGCCTACGATATGTCAAACAAGAATAAAACAGTTACGACCAGTGAAGAGTTCGCGTGCCTTTGACGATGCCCTAGAAGATAGTGCTATGGTTCTCCTTACTAGAGAGATAGCTCGCGGCGGCGAGCATCGCGGGCGATGAAGAAAAATCTACGGCCCTCCAAGGGTGTCTAGAACCTGAGTACTTAGAGCGAATCGAGGACATAGCGTTGAATCCCCCGGCCACCACAATATGATAAACTCAAGGACGAAACACTTCTCTCTCCTTTTCCTTTATTTGTCGGCTCTACATCCATCCCCCTTGCTTACTCAAGTTGTTGTTTGTCTATATACGATTCAGCAGCTATGGAACCACATATGGGCAAGATGGATTGACAGAAAGGAAGCGGAGGATGTAATTGAAGGATGAGCGTTGTAATGAATTGGTTTTGGTTTGTAAATATATTTGTTATGTTCTTGCAGCACTTCTTCTTTGCATTCTCAAGTCCCTTGGACGGCCTTTAGGAGAGAACAAAGACACAAATGATAATTGTAGCTGCTGGCTGTAGATGTCGCTGCTAGGGTACTGCTGTATTTTCTTTTCATTTAAGAATCGTGGAAGAAAAATCGGACTACGGTCGCCGGGATTTAAGAACCCAGATCCCGAACGCTCGTAACTTGAGACGCTAACCACTGCGCTGCCGTTGTCTGGTATTAGTTAGTGTCGAGTTGTCGTATTTGTGCTGTCGAGTGCCGCCACATATGTATGCATTTATGAATCGAGTGGTTTACAAGTAATTACAATCGATATACATTACAAGTAATTACAATTTATTACAAATGACTCGCTGTGCATATTACTATAACAGTCAGTACTAATTCTATAGATCAGCAGCATTATAACTTTCCAATAAACAACCGAAAATCACGTCGTTGAATAATAAATGCATTCACTGTAGAACGAAATTATTATTACGAATATAAGAGAAACGATTTAAAAACCATGTATTTTTTCATTTAAATTATTTGCATTTGCAAAGGGAGATACAAAATTTTAACAACGTTGCAAATTATAAAGACACAAATTACAGTTTCGTGTTTAAGTTATTGTTCAGAGTTTGTTGGAATACAACGATATTAATCGCATACAGATGAGGTGATTGATCGAACGGATTCTTTCCTTCGTTGTTCAGCGATATCCTCATTAGCGTGCGTTCGTGAGATGTACCACGGCGGCTAGCACGTGCATGCTCTTTCGAGAATTCGGCGGAAGAAGCGTAGGAATATGGATGGAACATTCCCGATGGGCACGTCGAGAAGCTACTAGAAGGTTCTGCGGCACATGTGACGCCACACAGACACCCACACAGGTCACACTCATTACTGCATAGAGAGTGGGGTTCAAAACCTTTTCAAGGGCCATGGGTCACTAAGCCAGTCAGTCTGTGTCTGTGTCTGTGCCAGTCAGTCAACTGTCTACATTCCAGAACACACACACTTATAATTCCTGTAATAATTGTTTAATAAATATCACATTATATTGTTTCAACACAAACATTGTGTCTTCCACAGATTATTAATCTTAATTCCAAGATTAAATTCTAACAGAGCTTCCTAATAATTATGGTACAATTGGTAAAATGATGATTTTACATGAAAAAAGTAAAAAATATATTAGATAATTGAAATAACGCGATATAAATATAATTGAAATAACATCAGTAAGAACGGATGTTTTAAGCTTTCGACTTTGAGAAAACAGGGTATGAATATGTTTAGTTAAAAAGCAATCCGTGTTTATTCGAGCATTCGCGGAGAGACGCGATCGCGAGAAAGCACGTCAACGGGAGTAGTAAATTCCCGTTGCAATTAGATAACCGACGCCACGAACTGATCGATCCCCTGATTTATTTATCCCGATAATAGGGGTGGTTCAATGAATTTAACACTGTATTAACAGGTTAATATAGCTTGTATATTTAAAAATAATGAATGTAATAATAAAAACGTCACAAATTATTTAGCGATAAATACAGTTGATATGTTATAGGAATTCGACCCGACTTTGCGATATCTCTCAATGAATTCGTTAGACTAAGCAGTTTATAACGTTTGACTCTTCAGAAGGGACCGATTACTCTTCGATCCTTTTCGTTGTCTTCTCTGGAAGACGACCCCCACTACGCTCGGATCACGCCACCGTTCGCGCCTATGATCACGTATACCAGCTTCTTTATGCGGATAAAATAACGCACCGAAGGCGAATAGATGTTTCTGGAACTCGCTGCTTGACGACAACTATGCGTTTATCGCTACTTTGTGTATATCTCGACGGTCATGTAAGACGATCTGTTTGCGACGGTTAGGAACACGGCCTATAGTAAGCCTTGGGGCGTAATAAACGGAGAGAATAGAATAATCTACAGAATTATCAACGGTGAAGTATATAAATATACTAACGACTCAGAAAACATAATTGAAGTGAGTTGCTTAGATATGAAATTATTGTTAATAACTAAAAGAATAATAGTACAAGTTAGATTAGCAGAGAGACAAACGTGATTGTGCAGTGAGTCTAGGAAACAGGATAAAATATAAAACAAATAAAAATGGAATATACAATACGTCCTATCCAAGAAGATTGGATACCAACTAATGCATAATAAAAGAATGTCCGCAATATTTGGAATTAAGAACAAAATTCTTAAAATAAACAACCACCATCTTTATGAACAGAGAAAATTGATTATTGAGACTAAAGAATTTTATTAAGAAACAACATGACGCTCAGAGCATAATAACTGAAGTTATAATAACCTGAGCACAACTCAAAAACTTAGCTATGACCCTTTTGTAATAACTAACAAACAAACATTTCAAACTTAATTAATTATAAACAAGCTACAGATAATTTGAAGTTAGATATGAACAAGCTTAATAACAAAATTACATAAATAGAATTTTTCTTATTTAAATGCGACAGTTCGTAGTACAAAACAAATTTTGTTCAGGAATAAGGTTTTCTGAAAATTTCCAGCGAAAATTTTTGCAAAAATTTCCTAAAGGAATTATAATCTATGAGATAAATGAAATAAAAATACAAAAACCAACTGATATTAAAAGAAGAATGATTATTTTACAAGATCATATGAAACTGTGTAAGGGATTACATATGTAACATATTGTCCCGATGTACACATATTTGCGAAGCGACTTACTACCCTGTATATTCCAGAAACTTCTTAGTTTGCCCCAGCCTTAGCAATTTGAAACTATTTTATTAAAATTAAGAATTTTCCACATTAGATCGAACGCACTTCTAATAGGTACCAAACAGTATATATATATAGCAAGATTTCACATATCTCTAAATTATTCACAGAAAATTAATACGGCACATAAATTAGACTTCGGATTGTAAGTATTAAGAATAAATAACCGATACAGTCTCACAAAAATAGAAGGATAAAGATAGAGATAAGGGATCAAAAACAACAGTTATTTTTCAAATTTGTATGAAAAGCCCTTAAGAAAATAAGTTCCTCCTTAAATTGAAAACAGTTATATGTATAGAAATCAAACTTGCGATAAAAGTAAAAAAGATAGAAAATAAGAAAATTGTATTTGTTTTTATGACTCACTTTTACATGTAGTATAATTTCCACCGCTATTTTAGCATAGAACGCTATTTTCAAACACGAACTGTTCCAACTCGATAGTCCCTTGCTTTATTGTAAACGGAAAATTCTTTCGTGTTCTCAACCAAATTTATCAAATTCCAGCAATGACACATGCTATGTGATTGTCAGTAGAACATGGAGAAATGTTTCCAGTAAAGTTTCGAGCGACTTATCGCCGATTTTCAGGAGACACTGCGACGATATCGCGTGTACAGTGCTTCTATCGGTGTTGATGCGCTTTAATACATGGTGCAAGAGAACACTAATAAGATTTCCCAGTGGGCCTGTAAATCCTTATAGATCACTCAAAAATATATCATATTGTTTGTTTCAACTACTAGCAATTTAAAACGTCGTCTACATATATTTAGAAAGTTAGCAAAGACATATATTTGTTCCTGAGCATGATTTCTATCAGTTGAGCGTTGTAGCAAAATGTCCGATACAATTTAATGTTGAATTTGTCTTTTTTTTAGGCTAGCTTGATTGGATTACAGGTAGATTTAAACGATCCGTGTGTTGCATCTCCAAGGCATTTTCGACTCATCGATACGCAGTGATACCCGGCAAACTTCTAGTGGACAAGCGACGTTGCTTGCAGGCAGTTTATATACATGTTTTGGCATGTGTTGTCGGCAGGCAATGTCTACAGACGCCTGTAGTCTGCCCGTACGCGCCTTAAGTTTCACTGACAGACATTGTCCGCCGATTACTACGACATCTGTCTGTGGACAATAGGCCGTCAGTGTGGAGTTATCTTTACCCGAATAATTTAAGAAATATAAAATAAACTTCAACGAAAAGTTGCTAGCTTCGATATCTTACTAATACAATGTTATCGAAATTGAATAAACCTCGTTACTGTATTTAAAAGGAAATTGCATTTATATTTCAAGTTTATAGAGACAACAACAACAACCAAACAAAGAATCGCAACGAAGAAATAAACGGATACAACAAACAGAACACTGGATCGAAGATAGAACAATAAACAAGATAGAACCAAGAAAACAACAGTAACGAAGAACCGGGGCGCAGAAAAAAGCACGAAGCGTGCGAGCTGGAGAGGAAACCTGTGACCGTCGGTGCAAGCGGTAAGCATACAAAATGGTTGTCGAGCAGGAATAATCGGCTGGAGAGCCAACCTGCTGGGACCGAGCTATATGGTGGCAGGTATCGCATGGCGCCAGCTAAGCGAGCTGCCGCCCGAAAGGGTAGGTTTAACTTGTCCAATGATCCGCAAGGAGAGGGCAAGTCGCGCGCCGACCATCTATGCGCGCCATTCCCAAGTCGAACGCGAACATCTAAATGCGAAGCCAGTATGCGTTTTTACTGCAGATATGGCGCGGTCGACCAAAAGGTCGGGCCCTCAAACGCACACATTACTTGTACAATTCGAGTGCTGCAGATACGGAAAAGCAATTTATAATTTATCGTAATTTATCGTAATGCGAATTTTGGCGCGTCGTCATAAATAGATTTTTATTTAAAACGAAATTGTTAAATATCCTTTTGTATCAATTCACATAACGTTAATAAATCAATATTAGACATATTACTCATAAATTGTACATATCTTTGTGCATATACGCATAGTTTTCGTGCATATATCAATATTTGTATATTTTATGTGTATAACTTTCATATGCTTTTCGCAAATTTTACATTCATAAACATCTGCAATCTACACGTTACGTTTTTCGTTGTATTTACAAGTACGGACATTAGATATTCTATTACATTCTTTTATTATAATCTTTTGATATATTTATAGTTGTTTAATTATTAGGTCATCCCATAAGTTCGTGCCGTTTTTCGAGAGGTTATATATGTTAAGATCGTTTACATACCTTTCAGTTTCATGAAAAAATGTAATCCCCCTCTCGTTGTACAACTTCTTCCCATTTTTCTGGTAGGTTCCGTCTGGATAAAAGTTCTCTTGTTTTTCTTTAAAATAATTTTCTATGCTATTTTTGAGAGTGTCAATATTTTCCAATTTTTTAGCTACTAAAAAGTGTTGTAATGCTCTGAACAGGTGGTAATCAGATGAGGCAAAGTCTGGGGAATATGGAGGATGTGGTAAAATTTTTCAATTAAATTCAAACAATTTTTTTGTAACGCTTTTCGCGACATGCTGTTTAGCATTGTCGTGATGGAAGATAACGTTGTTCCTATTCACTAAACCTGGCCGTTTTTCAGCTAGTGCTTCCCTTAATTTTTCCAACTGAGCGCAATATTTGTCTGAATTAATGGTATCACCACTAGATAAAAGTTCAAAATAGAGTATTCCTTTATAATCCCACCATACACACAAAAGAACTTTACGTGGATGTAACCCTGGTTTTGCACAGCGTTCAGGTGGCTGATTTCGTTGGGATCAGCTACGTTTCCGTTCAGGGTTTTCGAAAAGTATCCACTTTTCATCACCAGTTACCAGGGGCGTTTAAGGAATGGTTCACGTTTATTACGTGCAATTAATGACATGCACGCTGTCATTCGTTCAAGACGGTTCCGTTCCGTAAGTTCATGGGGCACCCAAACGTTCAACTTTGACACCATCCCCATTTTTTTTAAACACCTATGAATCGTTGTCTTAGGTATTTTCAGGACATTTGACATCTCTTGAACTGTCAAACTTGGTGATTTTTCAACAAGATCCCGAATTTTATCTCCGTCTGTCTGAGGAGGACGCCCGGAGCGTACCTCCTCTTCTAAACAGAAATTCCCAGCTCTAAAACGTTGGAACCACTTCCTACAGGTGCGAGATGAAAGCGCATTTTCTCCGTAAACAGCACATATGTTTTTCCTGGCAATTGTTACCGAACTTTCTTTCCAAAATTCATATAACATGAGATGTCGAAAATGGATACGCATTTCACTCGTGATTTTTTACTGTTAGAAGTCACTGTGTTCACTATATTACGATCTTATGCCCACGAAGATCTACTCTAGCCTGTTCTCGATCAGCTAAGCTCAAGTGCATTGGTCCCTTATCGCCGTATGTTTAGAAATCGACACATGAAATATATACACAAAAGTGTATAAATATATACACAAAAACTTATGGGATCACCTAATATGTAAACGATTTTGAACTATTTAATTTAATAAAGACCTTAGATCGACGGATTTTAATTGCTGTCACATAATCGTTAATTCATTACTTTTCCTCCAACTGTCACGAATTTTCACAAAGTGTGTATTTCGGATCGTTAATCTCATACGGATGTAAACTTCATTTTCTTAATAATCTTGGTCAATCATGTATCACATTTTCTATAAAATCTATAAGATCAGCAAGTGCTCTAATACTTGTGAATAATCATATATCTTAATTCGTGCCTTTTGTATTAATACAGAAGCTTCATGCGAGAAAGAATTTTCGATATAAATGTTCTCAATGTTGTAAATCGAGTTCTGCCAGAGCAACCGAGCTAAACGGACGTGTAAAACAGTGCTTCAGAAAAAGTGCGGCAAGTGGGGAAGAGAAAGTTACGAACGGCAACGCCCATAGCTAAATGGTGGAAACTCGTGTCTTCTACTAAGAAGACTACAAGCAAAACTAAAATGAAAAAGCACATCCCACCGATAAAAATAATTAACAAAGACGAACAATACTACATAAATAAAACAACAAACATATCAAAACCAAGCCAACCAATAAACGAAGAACAGGAATGCTCAGCTACAAACGAAGTTGATATGGAAACAATACCAAACAATGAAGAGAATATTACCAATAACGAATTAACCCAACAGGATGAAAGCTGGAAGGTGGCAAGTTATAACAAGAAACGAAAAATAACAGGAAATTCAGATACAGAAAAGCAGCGATGGCTGCAAGAATTACCATTAAGAAACTCCTTCAGCTCACTTACGGAAGAAATAGACGACCCAACAACCAAAAACACAACTAAATCAACGCAAACTACAAAACCACCACCAATATTTGTCGACGCCCAGATAATAGACCCGCTTATTGATCGACTAAACGATATAGTTGGGAAGGAAAACTACACAATAAAACAAACAAAATTAGAACAAGTAAAAATTCAAATAAACACCCCAGAAAATTATAGGAAAGTGATAAAGGAATTAAAAGAAAAAACGCTGTGTACCACACATACCAGCTGAAAACGGAAAGGAGCTACGAAATAGTTATAAGAGGACTACATTCAAAAACTAACACAAAAAAAATTAAGTGACGAATTAGCAAAAATTGGTCACCAAACAAGAGCAATAAACAATATGACAAGATACGATACGAAGCATTTAACAACACACTGTCCATACGTAGGGAAAATAAATGAAGTAAATGTTAAGGAAATTCGAGGATTTGGAAATACAAATTATTGACTATATTTCCCACACAACAGTTATACATCTATATTACTCTCTGAAAACGTCTTGCACGCACGCTGGTCGCCAACCGACTATCCTAGATTCTTCTAACATCTGGCAACAGTCTTTTGTCTCCACTAAGACCTTGACGCCCTCTAACCCTTACACACACACTCTCATGTACAGTGTAAATGTATCACTTCCCTAACACGCCTCCTTACATTTATACTGTACACTTAATTTTATTTACATACTTGTCGAATTAACAAAATATTTAACATTTATCGCTTTATTTACATTTCTCTTATTTTACATTCATCCATGACCTAAACCTTTCAAATTTCTCTCTACACAGTGTCTTCGTAAAAATATCCGCAGTGTTTTCTTCTGTACTTACTTTTATTATGTTTATCTTATTTTCCTTTACGTACTCGTGAACGTAGTGGTAATGAACTTCGATGTGTTTAGAATTTTTTGTAAAAGTTCCGTATTTTGCTATACTCATTACTCCAGAGTTATCCTCATAGATTTTTACAGGGTTATCGTCTACATTTACATCGAAGATTTTCATTAGTTCTCTGATAGTCATTACTTCGCTCACCGCTTCCGATAGAGCAACATACTCTGCATACGTCGAGGCTTTTGTCACACACCTTTGTTTTTTAGACTTCCATCCAATTACATTTCCATACCATCTAATTACATACCCAGAAGTCGATTTCCTATCTATATGATCTCCTGCCCAATCAGCGTCCACATAACAATCTATCGTTTCGCACTTTTCATTTCTTTTATAATGTAGCCCTAAATCTCTAGTCCGGTACAAATATTTCAATATTCGCAAGGCATATTTAAAATGTGTCTCGTTACAACAATCTTGAAATCTGCTCAGATAATTCACACTATAACTTATATCGGGTCTGGTATTTACACTAATATACAGCAATGCGCCAATTAAATTCTTGTATCCAATGTCCTCTCTATTTATCTCAGCTTTTTCAATTTTTAAGTTGGTCTCCATAGGTGTACAGTACAATTTGCTGTTATGTAATTTATATTTGTTTGCTAATGATTCTATGTATTTCTTTTGGCTTAATCTCATTTCGTTTTTTAAATAATCATACTCTATATTTGTTCCAAGATATTCTTTTACTTCACCTAAATCTTTCATTTCAAATTTATCAGTTAATAATTTTTTTTACACTTTGTATCTTCCCTTTGTTTTTACTACAAATCAACAAATCGTCTACGTATATTAACAAACAAACAACATTTTCTCCCTCTCCATAAGTATATAGGCACAGCTCTATATTGTTCTTTTTAAAACCTAATCTCGTCACATACTTATCAAAACACTCATACCAGTCCCTCGGACTTTCTTTTAACCCATAAAGCGCTTTCGATAATTTACAAACTCTATTCGTTCCGTCCGCATATCCCTTTGGTTGATTTACATATACCTCCGAGCTTACTTCACCATTTAAAAAGGCAGTTTCTACATCCATTTGCTCAATTATTAATCCATTTTGACAACAATATGATAGCAATATCTTAAAGGTCTGATTACTCGCCACTGGAGAATATATGTCATCGGCTACGTTTCTTTGTTGAAATCCCCTTACCACTAATCTAGCCTTATACCTGTCCTCTGATTTTTTTCGTGTAAACCCATTTTACATCTAATACTTCTTTGCCTTTTACCCTTTCTACCAATTTCCAAGTTTTATTCTTATAGAGACATTCTATTTCCTTATCCATAGCCTGTTTCCAAACTTCATTATTTTCGCAACAAATCGCCTCCTCAAATGTACGAGGGATATCTACTTTACAATAATTTGCATGCATCTCGTAAATATTTTCCTTTTCTGGATACCTTACTGGAGTTTTCTTAATACGTGTAGATCTCCTAGGAGTGTTTGAGCTTTCAATACTACTATTATTTTCATCTTTCCTACCTTCTAACTCTTCCTTATCCATACCATCCAATGAATAGTTATCTTCGCTATCATTTCTATCTGCCTCTAATGAATTTTCCTCAAAACCGATACATTTAGTGTCTGTCTCTATGACCTCTACATGTCTAGCTATTGTTATTTTCCCACCTAATAAGACTCTGTATCCTACTTCACTATATCCTAATAGAATTCCCATATCTGCCTTCTTGTCCCATTTGGAAACTCTTTTTTGTTCTGGCCTTCTTACAAAAACTTTACTTCCATATAGATGTAGATTTTTAACACTTGGTTTTTTCCCGAAGAATATTTCAAAAGGTGTCTTTCTTTCTATAGTATTCGCTAATATTCGATTTTTCAAGTATGCCGCTGTACAAACTATTTCCGGCCAGTACCTTTTATGTACTTTCGCTTCCGCTAACAAGCAACGCGCCATGTCCATCACTGTTCTATTATACCTTTCCGCTGTCCCGTTTAATTCATGTACGTATGTTGGGCAATTATTTATTCTTATACCTTTATCCCTAGCAAATTTATAAATTCGATTATTTAAATATTCTTTACCATTATCGCATCTTAATATTTTTAACCTCTTGCCCGTTAAATTTTCGGCTTCATTTACGAACTGTACGAAAGAATCAAAGACCTCATCTTTTGATTTTATACAATAGATCCTAGCTATTTTACTATAATCATCAATAAATGAAATGAAATATTTTTCTCCATTGAATCCGGTAGTCTTAAAGGGACCACATACGTCCGTATGAATAATTTCCATTATTTCCCTAGTCTTAGTTCGATTATTTTTGAAAGGTAAGTTATGCATTTTGCTTTCTATACACACCCTACATTTCAAAAGTTCCTTTTCAAATTCATTCGGTATGCCAGTCACTAGTTGCTCTTTACCCAAAATCTCTAAATATTTAAAATTTACGTGTCCTAGCATCCTATGCCATCTTTCCTTTTTACTCATACCACTACGTTCGGCGCTGTTTACTAAGTGCGCCGTTGCTGTCCATATGCCTGCTCTTGAGTTTCCATGCTCGCCCGTGCCGGTTCTTGATTGACGATGAAAGTTTCCACGTCCTCTGCTCGTATTGCCTTTGTTCCCTCTTCCTCTGTTTCGACCACGTGTTGGCCCATGCCAATAGCCGTTACTGCTTCCCGCTTGGACGCCATTTTGACACTCTCTCGCAAAGTGTCCTAATCTTCCACATCTGAAGCATCCTTCCTTTTTTGCAGAAAAGGCGTTGGTTTGCCTTTCTCCTCGATTGGATTTATTTTTCTTCTCTGCTATCTCTATTTTATTTTTTACATACGCTACCGTTTGATCCTCTTCTTTCAATGCGTCTATTATGTCCGCTATGTAGCTGTATTCTTCGGGTAACGTATTCAGCATGTAATTCAGCTTTTCCCTCTCACTTACTTGTGCGCCCGCACTTTTTAATTCATTGATTAATTTCTCAAAATCGTTAAAGAATGATGCTGAATCACTGTAGTTCTCCAGTCTTATGTTTTCCAATCTCCTTCTGCATACGATCTGCAGTGCCGTCGACTCTTTCAAGTACATTTCATCGAACCTTTTTATTATATCATACGCCGTTTTTCCTTCCCTAACATACTCCAATTGTCTGTTCGATATTGCACTATAAATTATATTAATCGCCTTCAAATCCTTTTTGTCCCAGTCTTCATCGTCTCTTTCGTTCTTCATTCTAGTTGTAACAACCTCGCATTCCTTATATTTGAAAAACATCGTGATTCTTTGCTTCCACATTCCATAATCCTCACCATCGAATATAGGTATCATGATTTCCGATCTCTCCATTTTAATTGATTCTTCTTTTTTTCTTTTCTTACTCAAGCGTTCCTACGTGCTCGAAGAATATTTTTTCCTCTGAAAGTTTTTTTTTCTTTACTGAAAACTCACTCGCAAGATCGTAACCACGCACTAAATATCTTGCAAAACTAGTAACCACGCTCTGCTACCATGTTAAGGAAATTCGAGGATTTGGGAATACAAATTATTGACTATATTTCCCACACAACAGTTATACATCTATATTACTCTCTGAAGAACGTCTTGCACGCACGCTTGTCGCCAACCGACTATCCTAGATTCTTCTAACATCTGGCAACAGTCTTTTGTCTCCACTAAGACCTTGACGCCCTCTGGCTCTTACACACACACTCTCATGTACAGTGTAAATGTATCACTTCCCTAACAGTAAAATGTTACAACTGTAATGGAAACCACCCAGCCAGCTATAAAGGATGCGAAATCAGAAAACAATCACAACGTAAACAGTTTCCACCACTTGGCAATAGATCAATCAATAACTACCAACCACAACAAAGTATAACGGATAATTAAGCAACATTGAAAGCACAAAATGAACCAAAAGCTATAAACGGAAACACCGATCCCCAAGGAAACCGCAGCTACGCGCAAGTAACCCAAAACATTAGACAAACAACGCCCACAAACAAACAGAATCAAAGCAACAACACCGAAGACGATACAGAAATCAAAGAAATGCTCAAACAATCCATTAAAGGTACAGAGATATTAAGAAAAATGGTAAGTGAGAAAAACACAATACTAAGGCAACAAGTACAACAAACAACAGTCATGTTACTACTCACAAACTTGCTAAGTAAAAAATAAAAATGGACATGCTTGAAATAGCAGCATGGAACTCTAACGGACTATAACAAAGGGCCCTAGAAACTAAAACATTCCTGTATAATAATAATATCGACATACTACTCGTATCGGAAACACACTTCACTATAAAAAGTTACATAAAAATACCGTACTACACAATATATGATACCAAGCATCCCTCAGGAAAATCACACGGAGGGACCGCAGTAATAATAAGAAACGACATTAAACACCACTAACACAGCCAAGCTAGTAAGGAATATATACAAGCAACCACCGTTACTGTACAAACTAGCAGCAACCATTTACAGTTGTCAGCAGTATATGTACCACCGCGACACAAAATGACATCACAAACGTGGGAGGAGTACTTTCAACACTTAAGTGACAAGTATATCGCAACGGGAGACTACAATGTAAACCACACGCTATGGGGATCAAGAATTACCACACCTCGAGGTAGAACCCTGGAAAAATACATTAACAACAACCTCAATATATTATCCACAGGAAGACATACTGGCCGACAGACCTGAGCAAAATACCTGGCCTACTCGATTTTGCAGTTACAAAGGGACTAAACGCAAATAAACTAAAAATAACACCCAGCCTCATTGCATACAGCCCAATTGCTTACAGAAACAAATTAATACTTTATAGCAATCCAGGGACACTATGCAACAGAACAACCTAATGGCAAATTTTTCAAGAAATAATCGAAAGCAAAACCAGTTGCAGCATCCCATTGGAAACACCCGAACACGTCGAACAGGCAGTAACACCATTGACAGAAACTATCCAAGAAGCATCATGGACAACCACTATACCTGAACCAACCAACAGACAAACAAAAATAATTCCATCAGACATACTTGAAAAAATTAGAGAAAAAAGAAAAGCGAAAGCAAAATGGCAAAAACATAGAACATGAGAAAACAAAAAACACCTAAACAAACTTGCAAAGGAAATAAAAAACAAAATAAAAGTGCACAACAATAACGAATTCACAAAATTCATAGAGTCACTCTCTGCTCACGAGAACTCCAACTACTCCCTATGGAAAGCCACGAAAAAAGAAGAAACCAATAAAACTAGTCACAGCAATCAGGACGGCAGACAACACATGGGCAAGAAGCAACGAAGAGCAAGCTGAAGAATTTTCCAACCACCTTTGAAACATATTTATACCACATAATATCAACAACAGCAACCCCAAATGTCATACGGACGAGGATGCGTTTACCACTAGTACCTCAACTGACAACCACTATACCATACCTAAAACAACAGCACAAGAAATTAGAAACATAATCGAGAAAACAAAAAACAATAAAACACCACGAATCGACCTAATCAATGGTAAAATCTTGAAAAACCTTCCGCCAAAAGCGATAACACTAATGACAATAATATTCAATGCAATACTAAGAATCCAATACTTTCCTAAACTGTGGAAACTAGCACAGGACATAATGTTACCTAAACCAGGCAAAGAACCACACCAAACTGCATCTTACAGACCAATATCACTACTTCCTGTGTTTTCCAAAATACTAGAGGAAATAATATGCAACCGCATAAAACCAATAATATAGAAGGAAAAATTAATACCAGATCACCAATTTCGATTCAGAAACATACACTCCACTATAGAGCACATGCACAGGCTCATTAAAGAAATAATACTAGCATTAGAAAACAAACAATACTGTACAGCCCTCTCTATGGACATAGATAAAGCATTTGACAAAATAAACCACGAAAGCCTACTACAAACAATCAGAAAACAATTTCCGGAGCAAATATACCAATTAATAAAATCTTACTTAAGCAGCAGAACCTTCGTAATAAAAATCAAGGACACATACTCTGAAGTTAAAGACGTCAAGGCAGGGGTTCCGCGAAGAAGCGTCTTAGGATCAATACTATACACAAAACATACCAACAACTACCAATAGCAAAATACTGACACTCACGGACGACACAGCTGTACTAGTCAGGCACACTAACCCAGAAATAGCAGTCAAATTACTACAAGAACATATCACAAAAATAGAAAAGTGGCTGCAAGATAAACAAATAAAAGCAAACCCCGATAAATGCAACCATATTACACTCACACTGCGAAAACAGACACCATCAAACATCCTACTGAACGGCACGCACAAAAACCGCAAACAAGGCAAGTCAAATACCTAGGACTAGACCACCTAGAAACACAACTCACATGGAAACAGCATACTAAATCAATAATAGACAAAATACAGACAACAAGGAGACAAATGCATTGGCTAACAAGTCGAAAATCCAAATTAAGCATAGAAAATAAATTAAAAATATACAAAACGATCATAAATCCAATCTGGACGTACGGAATACCACTATGGGGGGTAGCGGCAATGAGCCATATAAACAAAATAGAGACAGTACAAGCTAAAATTCTTAGAACAATAGTAAACGCCCCATGGTACGTTAGAAACGAAGGCATACGGAAGGACCTGGGAATACCAATGGTCAAAGAGAAAATTAGCAGACACGCAGAAAAATACAAAGAAAGAATAGGAACACAGCCAAACTGGCTAGCTGCGGAAACGATCAACACCTCAAACATGGATAGAAGGCTGAAAGGGAAATACCTAGCAGACCTCACAAAGGACACAACCAAACAAACACGAAGATGGTATCCCACTGGGGGTAGCTACCCACATAATAATCTAACAGCTAAAAAATTCTACCAAATGTCCAAACTGGACAAATTGTGAATCTAATCTATAAAATAAAAAAAAACCTGTGATCTGAGTTTAGATCTCAGTTTAGAGTGATACATCTCCTAAAAGGATTAAGAGATTTTTTAACAAATTCCCAAAATAACAGTGAATTTTAGAACAAAGATAATGGAAATACATAAACATCTTGTTAATAACGACGTGGGTATACTGATAGGAACTAATATCTGCAGAATATATGAATGTCTTAAACATAACATAATGCTAAAAAACGTTCTCTTTGTCCAACGACCTCTTGATTCCTATACAACCTCTCCTGGTTATCTTGCGCACGCGTAACATTCACGTACCGTTACATGCATTGCCATTCCATACTTTTCGTATCCTTTTTATACTGTTACTTGAATATAGAATTATATAAAAAATACAAGAGCACAAAGATATAGAAAATATAAAAATATAAAAATAAAAGATTACAAAACTGTCAAAATTACAGAAAATCAGATTAAACATTAGTACCTATATTCGTCCCAAGTGTTGCGTTGTGTGTTCTATTTCTTTTGTAGATTATTAGTAGTGGTTTAGTTTAGAATATAGATTATTTATATATTTATGTAGAGACATGCATGTTTCGTAATGTAGTTCTTATTTTATAACACTTTACCGGAATGTAGGCTAGTTTTAAGTATGTATCTTAGATTACTAATTTGATTTAATAATGTAGAATGCGCACACATATATATATGTTTCTGACAATGTAACTTTTATTTCTTTAATAATACAATATTGTATGTTTTATGTATTCGTTAGACTATTAGTTTTTGACTTCATATATACTTATATTTCATAAATTGATAATATTGTATTTGTTGCATAGTATTGGAAGTACTGTCTCTAATATTTACTAGTTTATTACATGTCTGGCATATATGTTTATACTTATATGTAACTCTCCAAGTTGATTGATTAAAATATATTTATATATACATGTATTCCTGGCGTTTCAATTATTTCCCCTTTTGTAGTTATTCTTATTTCCTGGTTTATTTGTTTGGTTCGTAACTCGTTCAATCCATTAACTGGTTCTATTTATTTTATTTTATACTGGTTGGATTTATATTATATTGAACCACAAGTTTTCAAATTGCAAGTCGGTTATTGGTAGGTTTATTTAGAGTTGTGTGTATATGTGTTTTGTTTATTGGTTGGATCTATTAGTCGCCCTCGTTTTGTTAATCCTTCCTTTAGTTTCGTAGCGCCGTGTGTTCGTTTGTGCATTCAAATCCTTATTCGCGCGTTTTGTATAGAATGGTTTTCTTGTTCTTGTTACGGCGCGTGCGGAGCGCGGGACGTGACACCCCCGCCCTTGGAGTTCAAATTTCCAAAGGAAATTTGACTGATGGTGTCTCTGAGTTCGCTCAAGGCGGACGTAGATGTCGTTGGTTGTTGAGTGACTACCGGTGTTATCGATATCCCTTGAGGTTGTGATGTTTGATCATCGATATTTCGTCTTCCTTTGAGGTATAGGAGCAGGTGGGTGACTGATCCGCATATTGCTCCTAATAGGGCGATTCCACATCCGTAAGTTTCACGTAACTGGTATCCGTATGTTTCGATCATTCGCGGAGAGACGCGATCGCGAGATATCACGTCAACGAGAGTTGTAAGTTCTCGTTACGATTAAACAATCGACGCCACGAACTGATCGATTCCCTTATTTCGATTATGATAATAAGGGTAGTTCAATGAAATTTCACAGAATTAACACAACTAAATTAATGTTTATTGCAACAACTTATTAACTAGAAAGATATAAATGGAACAACAAAAAGAAATGTGACTACGTAATGTGCGATATAAGATATATGTTGACTGTTTGGCTTCTCGAAACGATCTGATTCTTTCTGGAAGGCGACCCCCACTACCTTCGGATCATGCCACATTCTTTTACGCCAGATAAAATAACGGCCACGAATCGACGTTTCTGGAGGTCGCCCTGCTTAATGAACCATGCGCTTGCCACTACAATGTTTGTTTTGCCGGGCAGCCGCGACGATCCGTCTGCGACATTATAGTGCCGCGACCGACAGTTAAGAATATGATATATGGCAAGCCGCATGGCGTAACATCCTCCCCCCGTTGAGAGGGTACCGATCAAATTAGCGAGATGTGGTTGAAGTTCCCATCTTAGTTCGTCTCGGTGGCTAGTTGTTCGGGTTTCTCGAGATCGGGTTGAATTGGCAGTGGGACAAGCCTTTTGACGGCCCGATCCAAAACGCTCTTTGCCGTCTGAACTGTAGCTGTCCGGATGACACCATCGGCGCCTGGATGAACCTTGATAACTCGGCCCAGAGGCCAATGCATGGAGGGAACGTTGTCCTCTCTGAGGATGACGATTGTGCCTTTTTGGATGCCGTGTCCACCCTTGCTCCACTTATTGCGGTTGGTTAGCTCGTTCAAACACTCCTTATGCCAGCGGTTCCAAAAATGCTGTTTAAGCTGTTGGATATGCTGCCATCTGGAGAGTCGGTTCGATGGAATGTCTCTGAAATCTCGATCACGTAAGCACATTAGTGAATCGCCAATGAGAAAATGTCCGGGAGTGAGGACTAGGAGATCATTTGGATCGGTGGAGATAGGAGTTAGCGGGCGGGAATTGAGGACTGCTTCTATTTCTATGATAAGAGTATTCAATTGTTCAGAGGTGAGTAACTCGTTGCCGGCTACACGCCTGAGGTGGCGTTTAAATGACTTCACCGCTGCTTCCCATAGCCCACCGAAATGCGGCGAATGAGGGGGAATGAAGCGCCATTCGATTTGTTTGTCGGCTAAAAATGCGGTTACTTTTTCCTTGTGATCGTCCGATTGTAATAAATCGTGAAGCTCTCGTAATTCGTTGCTTGCTCCTCTGAAGTTGGTGCCGTTATCAGAATGGATGGTGGAGCAATACCCTCGTCGAGCGATAAATCTGCGAAGAGCGGCGATGAAGGCTTCGCTAGTGAGATCGTCAACGAGCTCGATGTGTACCGCTTTAATTGCTAGGCATACGAAAATGGCTACGTATACTTTTATCTGACGACGGTTACGATCTCGTTTTTCCTTGATGTGGAACGGCCCGCAGTAATCGACGCCGACGTTTGTAAATGGGCGAGATTCCGTTACTCGCGCCTCCGGCAGATTACCCATCACGTATTCTACCGGCGGTGGTTGAGCGCGGCAGCAGCGGACGCAGCCTTTGATCGCCCGCCATACTTGACTTCGACCGTCAACGGGCCAGTATCTTTGTCTTACTGCGTATAACGTAGCCTGCGTTCCGGAATGCATGTGGATCTTGTGCTCGTGGTCTATGATGCGTGTTGTAACGGATGACTTAGGTAATACTATGGGATGTTTCTGGGCGAAGGTCATCGACGAATGACTGAGTCGACCCCCGACTCGCAATATTCCTTCCTTGTCTATGAACGGATTGAGTCGCGTGAGCTTACCCTTTATCGCCGCGTTCCGATCTTTTTGGAGTGTACGAATTTCCTCGGAGAAATGGATGTTTTGCAACAATTTTATCAGTTTATTGTGCGTTATGAGTAATTCAGTAACGGTTAGGGGTGCCGCTCGGTTCCTTTTCTGTTTCCAACGGAGGCAACGAGCTATGATTCGTATCAACTTGGGCCAGGATGAATACCTTTACAACAAACTGTAATCGGCGGGGTTTGCGGACAGACAAATCGCCCCCTTCTGCTCCGGTACTTCAATTTGCGGTGTTAGCGCCCATGTCGGCCAATAGCCTTCCGACTGGTAGAGCCATGCAGGACCGTGCTGCCAGATGGTTGGGCGCAGAAACTCTTCGGGTGTTTGGCCGCGTGATATTAAGTCCGCGGGGTTGTCGTCGGTAGGAACGTGGCGCCAATCGCGGATGCTGGTTTTTGTTTGAATTTCGGAGACTCTGTTAGCGACGAATGTTTTAAGGGTGTGAGGTGATGTATTGAGCCAATGGAGGACGATAGTGGAATCGGTCCAATAGATAGGTCGAGTAATTTTGTGTGATAGGGCTTGTTGTACTGTCGACATCAGGGACGTAAGAAGGAGTGCTCCGCTCAGCTCGAGCCGAGGAATGGTCTGGCACTTGAGTGGGGCGACTTTCGATTTTGCGGTTAAAAGTTAGGTCCAAACACGGCCGTTGGTGTTAAGGGTTCGAAGATAAACACAGGCTCCGTAAGCCTTTTCGCTGGCATCGCAGAAACCATGCAGTTCAATTTCCATTGCGGACTCGATTATTGCCTTGCGTGGGAACCTGACGTTGTTTAATAAGGGTAATTGGGCATAGTACCTTTCCCACTCTGTATGTAACTCGATCGGAAGTGATTCATCCCAATCGATTTTCGACGACCATATTCGTTGAAGTAGCATCTTGGCCCGAATAATCACCGGTGCGAGCAGACCGAGCGGATCGTAAATTTTTGCAATCTCCGAGCTGATGATTCGTTTCGTGACTCGAGAGGGCGTGGGTTTGACTTCGACCGAGTAAAGAATAGAATCGTCGGATGAATTCCAAAACACTCCCAGCGTCTTCAAGGTTTGCGAGTCGCCCAAAAAATGTTGGTGATTTGTTTCTTCTAAGGAAAGTCCGTGTAATAAGTCCTTATCGTTTGACGCCCATTTTCGTATGTTTAAGCCGGCCAGTTGAAGTAAATTGGTGAGTTCTGTTCTGAGCGTGAGGGCTTCGTCCTTCGTTTCAGCTCCGGTGAGAGCGTCGTCGACGTAGAAATCCCGCTGCAGTACCTGTGCTGCACGTGGAAATCGATGTCCTTCGTCCTCTGCCAGTTGCTTGAGGCACCGAATAGCTAGATACGGGGCTGCGGATAAACCGAACGTTACAGTGTTAAGCTCATATGTTTCTGTTTCTCCACTCGCGCTGCGCCATAATATCCTTTGATATTTCCGATCCTCTGGTCGTACGAGGAATTGCCGATACATTTTCTCGATGTCGCCGGTGAGTACGTATTGATGAGCGCGGAATCTAATTAATATATATGTCGGAGATGAAAGGAAAGCCGAAGCCTTTCCTTGGAAATTTTGGGAACATCCTCTAGTACCTTAGCCTAGATTTTATTATAGTTGTAATTGCTTAAGATTTGTAATAAGCGAGATTGGGTTCGAGGTGACAATCGGTCGCTGAACGTAGCCACGGTCACGGGATGGATGTTTTATCTAACGGAGGTCTGGAGTGGTTGTATGTGTTTTCCGAGAAATGTGGTTGTGGCGGCATGCGGCCTCGAGAGCGGGCCGAGCCACGTGTGATGTTGCCTCGGAGGTGCCGATGCAATGGTACATACATTGTATTAGTAATCAAAACTCCAGGCAGAAACTGCCTAGCAACGGCGTTTGGAACTTTCTCGATGCTTCCAACGAGTGTGCCTAGCAACGGCGTTTGGAACCTTCTCGATGCTTCCAAACGGGTATAGAAAACAAAATGCAATCGTACAGGGAGAAAAATCTCCACGAGGCTGGCATTCTTGCGACTGCCTTGGAGAGTGATACATCGAGCATTTTCGACGATCGCATTTGCGTCTAAGTTAGTTTCGCTTAGTAAGGAGTTATCCCGGTGACCGTGGATTCGTTTGAACTCAAACATTGCTAATAGTATTATTTAATTTAATTATTCGTAGATCGTATTATTCATTAGGCTTAGTGTTTGTTAGACTTATTATTAGTCGTACTTATTATTTGTTAAGCTTAGTGATAGACCTGTATATACGTGTAAATAAAATCTCGGCTTTGTGAAACGATGGCTAGTCCACATGAAGAGTCGTCGCGCGCCCAAAATTCGAATCGTGACCCGACATCAGAAGTGGGATCAGAACCGTTTAAAGTGCTACAAGAGCAAATGGTCCTTATGCGCGAGTTAATTCAGACGCTAGCGCACAAACCGGAGGTGCAAAGACCGAGTACGGAATCTAAGGATGTAACGTTACCACGTTTTGACCCCGAAGGTGCGGGCGCCGATCCATCCGCGTGGTGCTCTCATGCTGATTTGATTTTGAAAGACCACCCGATGCAAGATAGTGCGTTACTTTCCGCTCTAAATCGCGCCCTAAGGGGTCCTGCTGCGCATTGGCTTTCACAAATGGTGCGCGGTGGAAAGCTTACCTGGCCAACGTTTAAGGAACAATTTCTTTCGCGTTTTGGTGGCAGAGAGACAGCCGCTTCGGCGTTAATAAGGATATCCAGAGAACGACCGTCGGAGACTGAATCCCCGGGAGCGTACGGTAGTCGCCTCCGCTCCATGCTGCAGATGAAGTTGCAAGATCTAACGATGCCCGAAGTGATCAATGCCTTCGCCCTTTACATGCTGAGTTCACAAGATCGACGCTTTCGGCGACTAACGCTCGCGAATAATATCAGGACGGAGGACCAATTTCATGATGAAATAAGGATTCTCCCTTACAACGATCAGCCGACATTTTCGCCAAGAAATTCACTAACGGAACCTGAAGCTAAACGAAGCAGGCTATCAGTTCCTCGGATTAAGTGCTACCGCTGTGATGCTCTCGGACATAGGAGAACGGAGTGTCGCCTGCAAATACAAACGGGGAAGGAGCAGGATATACGAAACCCGAAGGAAAAACGACCAGCCGCATCGTCGAAGGTGACCTGCTTCAAATGCCACGAGGAGGGACATATCGCGCCTAATTGCCCATCATCGCGGAAAAGAAACTACGATTCCATTGACGAACGCCGGATCGACTCCTGTGTAGTGGAAGCTCCGGCTGGTAGATTAAGCCATCTGGGTGAGTCGTATCCATTTTACTTTGATTCTGGGGCCGAGTGTTCGTTAATCAAAGAGTCCCTAGCCTCGAAATTTTCGGGTAAAAGAATAACCGATGTGGTAGTGATGCGGGGAATCGGGAATACTTGTATTAAGAGTACACTTCAGATTTTGTCCACTGTTTGTATTAACGGTCTTACATTGGAGATAGTTTTTCATGTCCTTGCCGACGATTACCTAAAATACGACATCATGATTGGTCGCGAGATTTTGAGCCAGGGATTCGACGTAAATATCACGCAAAATAGCCTCGTTATTTGTAAAACAAAGGTCGTTAACGCTTGTGGTAAAGTCGCGGAAGATGCGGTCAACATTAACGAGGTTGACACTGATGTGATCGGTAACGACAAAGATCGATTAATCTCTGTTCTCGAAAAATTTAAAGAATCATTCATTACGGGTTTCCCGCGTACTCGCGTCAGTACGGGTCAGTTGGAAATACGGCTAATTGATCCCAACGTCACCGTGCAGAGAAGCCCTTACAGGCTTAGCGAGGAAGAGCGAAGAATAGTACGCGAGAGAATAGACGAATTAATGAAAGCACAAATCGTAAAACCTAGTAATTCGCCGTTCGCGAGCCCTATGATACTCGTGAAGAAGAAGGACGGCTCAGACAGATTGTGTGTAGACTTTCGAGCGCTGAATAAAAATACGGTCGCGGATCGGTATCCCTTACCCCTTATTGCTGACCAAATCGCGAGATTGCAGAGTGCGAGATACTTCATTAGCCTGGACATGGCTAGCGGATTTCATCAGATTCCCATTCATCCTAACTTGACGGAATATACTGCGTTCGTTACCCCCGACGGTCAATACGAATACGTGACGATGCCGTTTGGGTTGAAAAATGCACCAGCCGTTTTCCAGAGAGCCATTTTCAAGGCCTTAGGCGACCTCGCTTATTCGTATGTCGTTGTTTATTTGGACGACGTTCTAATAATCGCTGACTCAATAGATCAAGCTCTAGAAAGGTTGCACACTGTACTAAACACTCTCGTAAACGCCGGATTTTCTTTCAATTTCGCTAAATGTTCTTTTCTGAAAACGTCGGTACTTTATTTGGGATATGTAATTCGTAACGGAGAAGTTCGTCCAAACCCGGGAAAAATACAAGCTTTGAATTCTTTACCTGCACCGTCGACCGTCACACAGCTTAGGCAGTTTATAGGTTTGGCCTCTTACTTCCGAAAATTTATTCCTAAATTTTCACAAGTGATGAAACCCTTGTACGCACTCACTTCTAGTAACAAGCACGTAACTTGGACGGACAGGCACGAAAAGATAAGACAACAGATAATTTCCGTTCTGACCGACGCACCGGTGTTAATGATATTTGATCCCAATCGTCCCATAGAGCTACATACCGACGCTAGTTCGGAGGGGTATGGAGCTATTTTAATGCACAAAGTCGAAAAGGAAAACAGAGTCATCGAATATTATAGTAAAAGGACCAGTCCCGCGGAATCTAGGTATCATTCGTACGAACTGGAGACACTAGCAGTAGTAAGCGCCGTCAAGCATTTCCGACACTACTTACATGGACGGAAATTCTTAGTAGTTACCGACTGTAATTCTTTGAAAGCCTCCAGCAACAAAGTAAACTTAAACGACCGGGTTTATAGGTGGTGGGCTTATTTGCAAACATTCGATTTTGACATCATGTATCGAGAGGGTAAACGAATGGCCCACGTAGATTTCTTTTCGCGAAACCCCGTAGACTTGAATCGCCGTATGATAGACAAGGTCGCAGAGAAAGAGATTAATCTGGCCGAGATCTCCGAGGATTGGCTATTAGCGGAACAACGTCGCGATCCGCAAATCTCCGAAATCGTTAATAAGTTGCAGAACGAAGAGCTCGCGGAAGATATCGCGAATACCTACGAACTGCGATCCGGTACACTTTACCGTAAAATACAACGAAAGGGCAGAACCCTTTGCTTACCCATTGTTCCGAGAGGTTTTAGATGGTCCGTCATCAACCATGTGCATCAGTCAATTATGCACTTAGGATGGGATAAAACGCTCGAGAAGCTCTATGAGTATTATTGGTTCGAGGGAATGGCGAAGTACGTTCGCAAATTTGTCGAGAACTGCCATGCTTGTAGAGTTTCGAAGGCTAGTTCAGGTAAAATACAGGCTGAACTGCATCCTATACCTAAGACCGGCATACCGTGGCATACGGTGCACATGGACATAACGGGCAAGCTGAGTGGCAAGAATGACTCGAAAGAGTATGTCGTCGTCTTGATCGATGCCTTTACGAAATTCGTGCACTTACATCACACACGCAAATTGGATTCGCTTAGCGTTATCAAGGCACTTAAGTCCGCCGTGTTTTTGTTCGGTAGTCCCTGTCGGGTAATAGCAGATCAGGGTAGATGTTTCACGGGCCGGGAATTTCAAGAATTCTGTGCAAGCAAACAAATCAAAGTTCATTTGATCGCGACCGGTGCAAGTAGGGCCAATGGCCAAGTAGAACGTGTTATGAGCACGTTAAAAAATATGTTCACAACGGTAGAAACGACCGGGCGTTCATGGCAAGACGCGATCGGGGAGATGCAATTGGCTTTGAATTGCACCATCAACCGCGTAACCAAATCGAGTCCTTTAGAGTTATTGATTGGTAGAGCAGCAAGACCGTATGACTTATTACTACCTGATAACATCGAGGAAAAAGAAATAGATATCTCCAGTGTAAGACAACGGGCAATAAAAGAGATGGAAACTAGTGCTAGGTATGACAAAGAGAGATTCGATAAAACCAAAGCTAAAGTAGTTAGGTTTAATCCCGGTGATTTGGTACTACGCCAAAATGAAGAAAGGAACCAGACAAAACTGGATCCAAAATTCAGGGGTCCGTTTGTAATATCGGAGGTCCTGGAAGGAGACCGATATACCTTGAAAACACTGGATGGGAAAAGGTCATACAAGTACAGTCATGACAGGTTAAGGAAAATGCCGGATAGTTGCATTCCTGCGGAGTTGGATGTCTGTTGTGATGACGAGAACAGTGACCATGGCGATGTGAGTACCCCGATCCCAGAGGATCGTAGAATTATATGAGCCCAGGTGCGGCCATGGGATGGAATTCAGTGCGGTCAGGCACTGGAAGTGACGATGTCACGAAGCTGGGAGCCGGTTTAGTACCGACAGCGACGATGTCACGAAGCTGGGAGCCGGTTTAGTACCGACAGCGAAAATGTCACAAAGCTGGGAGCCGGTTTAGTACCGACAGCGAAAATGTCACGAAGCTGGGAGCCGGTTTAGTACCGACAGCGACAATGTCACGAGGTTAGAGCTGGTCTAGTACCGACAGCGACAATGTCACGGATTTGGAGCTGGTCTAGTACCGACAGCGACGATGTCACGAGGCTGGAGGCGGTCTAGTACCGGCAGTGACAATGTCACAAGGCTGGAGGCGGTCTAGTGTTGACAGCGATCGTGTTACGAAGCTGGTTATGTAACGAACTTTGAGAGTATGTGCGATTCGAAGGATGAGACCCATTTGGGTGCGAAATCGAGAATGGTCCGTCATGTCATTACGACCCGACTGAAAGCACGCAGAATGCAACTGGCACTTTGAATGCTAATCACAATGATACTAATCTTGTTTCCTTTTGTTTTGTTGACGAAGGTACACCCGAGGACGTGTGATAGTCAGGATGGCCGTGTCGGAGATGAAAGGAAAGCCGAAGCCTTTCCTTGGAAATTTTGGGAACATCCTCTAGTACCTTAGCCTAGATTTTATTATAGTTGTAATTGCTTAAGATTTGTAATAAGCGAGATTGGGTTCGAGGTGACAATCGGTCGCTGAACGTAGCCACGGTCACGGGATGGATGTTTTATCTAACGGAGGTCTGGAGTGGTTGTATGTGTTTTCCGAGAAATGTGGTTGTGGCGGCATGCGGCCTCGAGAGCGGGCCGAGCCACGTGTGATGTTGCCTCGGAGGTGCCGATGCAATGGTACATACATTGTATTAGTAATCAAAACTCCAGGCAGAAACTGCCTAGCAACGGCGTTTGGAACTTTCTCGATGCTTCCAACGAGTGTGCCTAGCAACGGCGTTTGGAACCTTCTCGATGCTTCCAAACGGGTATAGAAAACAAAATGCAATCGTACAGGGAGAAAAATCTCCACGAGGCTGGCATTCTTGCGACTGCCTTGGAGAGTGATACATCGAGCATTTTCGACGATCGCATTTGCGTCTAAGTTAGTTTCGCTTAGTAAGGAGTTATCCCGGTGACCGTGGATTCGTTTGAACTCAAACATTGCTAATAGTATTATTTAATTTAATTATTCGTAGATCGTATTATTCATTAGGCTTAGTGTTTGTTAGACTTATTATTAGTCGTACTTATTATTTGTTAAGCTTAGTGATAGACCTGTATATACGTGTAAATAAAATCTCGGCTTTGTGAAACGATGGCTAGTCCACATGAAGAGTCGTCGCGCGCCCAAAATTCGAATCGTGACCCGACATATAAAATAAATCTTCCTGTAACTTGGGTCCTGTGTGAAGTGTATCGTTTAAGGAGGTTCCGGTAGTGCTTGGTGCCGATCCGTCGAAAACTACACGGAGTTTGGTGGTTTGACTCGATGCTTTGGTCACGCCATGATGGGGTAAATAGTATCCGTTGTCGTCGGAGTGGTTGTCATTGACCTTCGTCATGTGTCCCAACGCCAGGTATTCCTGTATTACCGTTCGATATTCTGATTCGAAGCGTTTGTCGTGCTGGAATCGGCGATTGAGTGAGGCGAGTCGTTTACTCGCCAGCGTTTTAGAGGATCCGAGTGACTGAAGCTGATCGTTGAAAGGTAGAGCGACGATGTATCGTCCTTCGCTGGTGCGTCGGGTGTGGGCTTGGAAGTGTTCTTCGCATCGTCGATCTGCCTCTGAGATATGTTTAATTGAGGGTCCTTCATCGATTTCCCAAAACCGCGCGAGGTCTGCTTGTAAAGTCGTCGTGGATGTGTGAAATATGTTTGTAGCGGTTTGGGAAGTTGGACTCCCCCCGATTACCCATCCGAATCGCGTCTTTTGCAGACGCAGTCCAGGCTCGTCTGGCTGCGTGAGGTTGACTTGTCCCACACACATCGACGCGAGTGTTGAACCTGAGCTTAGTAGTACATCTATCGGAGCTGGTAGATGAAATCGTGGATCGGCCAATTTGAGATTTTTTGGTATCTCAAGTGTCGAACGATCGATGGGTTCGCTGGGAATTAAGGTTGATATGGTTGGAATGATAAGGAACGTTAATGTCCGCGTGTATGTACCGTCAGTGGAAGTGATCGTGGCCGTGATGTGTCGCTTAGAGGTCGTTGTCAAGGTGTCTAGAGCTCCGATCGGGACCGAACATTTGTTTTGTCTTATCTTTAACGATTTTGCTAATTCCTCGGTAATGAAGTTCATACTGGATCCGGTGTCGAGCAACGCTCGACAACGGATTGGTTGCTGTTTATCATTCAAAATATTAATCTGCGCTGTGATGACTAGATCATTGGACAGTAATTCGGATGCTATTGGTCTGGTATGTTCGGTCATCAACGGAGTCGATCGTCGGCGTCATTGGTTGTGTGTTCGTCTGTCACTGGGCGGTGGACTTGGAGACGCGGCTGTTCGTGGTGTTTCCGATCTGTGGTCTGTTGTGTGCCTTTTGCGGCGAGTGGGTGATACGTAAGGTGGCAAGGAAGGTGTTTTGGATCGGCTATTGGATGGGGAAGATTTCGGGCTGGACGTGCTGGAACGAGACCCTGAATGGCGTTTTGTCCTATGCAGCATTGTATGATGTCGTTCTCCGCATATGCGACATGATCCTGCGAAACAATGCTTCGTTGTGTGCCCTTTCCCGAGGCAGTTGAGGCATAGTGATGCTGTTTTGACCTCCCGAATGCGTTCGCGAAGGGATTTGGTTTTGAAGGTGTCACATCTCCAAATGGGGTGTGGTCCTTGACAGGTGGGGCATGTTGGAGTAACCTGTGTCGCCGTAAGTGCATGCCCTCGTGATGCGCGTTGACGGACCGGAGTAGTTTGTTCCGGTGATTCTCTTGTTTGTCTGACCGTGGTGATCGGTCTGGAGCTTCGTGCTAATCTCTCTAGGAAGTTTAATAAATGAATGTACGGAGGTACCTCGTTATTGGGCAGCGTCATTTCCCATTGCTTTTGGATACTTAGTGGTATTTTCGAGAGGATGAGGCTGTTGAGCATAGCACTGGTATCGGGGTAGGACTCTCCTAATTTGTTCAATGCATATATGTGTTGTTTAAATGTGTGGACTAAGCGCCTTAATTCCGTTGGAGACTCCTTGGTTATCCTTGGATAATCAATTATTGCCATGCAGTGACTGAAAGCTGTGTATCGTGGACATTCAAAACTTTCCTTGAGAACGGCTATAGCCTGACTGTAGTTTACATTACTAAGGGGTAACGCGTTTAAGCAATCGGCTGCTTCTCCTTGCAGGGCGGACTGCAGGTAATGGAATTTCTGTATGTCAGTGAGACTAGGATTTTTATCGATTGTGGAGGAAAAGGTATCATAAAACGTGTTCCATTTTTCTAAGCTTCCGTCAAAAGTAGGGAGCCGAAGATCTGGTAATTTAATGGATATCGGATTTAAACTTGCGGATGATGCACAGGTTGGAGGGTTTATGGATGTCGACGGCGAAGCTGTTTGCGCGTTCCTCAGAAAATTTTGTAGCCTTGTGTCTACCGCGACGTACTGATCCCTTATTTCGAAGCCGCGCGCTTGTTCCTCCTCGTCCAATACTTCTAATTCGAGTTGAATCGCTTCGAATTGACTCGCAACTTCGGTCAGTTGTTTCTCGTAATTCTTTAATAAGGAATTTTGCTGACTCTCGGATTGCTCGTACTCGTCCAGTCGGTTCGATAAATATGTGAATCGGCCGCTACAATAGCCTCGTCTCCGACGCAGGGAGATGAGTTGGTCTTCGCTCGTCATCGTTGCCGAGGATAGGAGATGGTCGAAATAAGGAACGAGCTTACCTTACTGTCGTGCGGCGTGAGGTCGCGTGTATGTTAAGTTGTGAAATTCGTTGCGTTGATGGTTGTCCAGCTGCGACGGAAGGCTGCGTGGTTGCGTTCCCTTGCCAATGGGATGTGCTTCTTCGAAGATGACGCGCCTGACGTCATTGGTTTCGCTGTAGTGGATGCTCCTGCTTCCGCTGCTGGTTTTGATAAAGTCACGTGGCACTGTGTGGTCACTGGTAAGTGCACTCTTCACTGGCACGTGATCCGGCTCGAAGGACCAAAATGTTTCGATCATTCGCGGAGAGACGCGATCGCGAGATATCACGTCAACGAGAGTTGTAAGTTCTCGTTACGATTAAACAATCGACGCCACGAACTGATCGATTCCCTTATTTCGATTATGATAATAAGGGTAGTTCAATGAAATTTCACAGAATTAACACAACTAAATTAATGTTTATTGCAACAACTTATTAACTAGAAAGATATAAATGGAACAACAAAAAGAAATGTGACTACGTAATGCGCGATATAAGATATGTGTTGACTGTTTGGCTTCTCGAAACGATCTGATTCTTTCTGGAAGGCGACCCCCACTACCTTCGGATCATGCCACATTCTTTTACGCCAGATAAAATAACGGCCACGAATCGATGTTTCTGGAGGTCGCCCTGCTTAATGAACCATGCGCTTGCCACTACAATGTTTGTTTTGCCGGGCAGCCGCGACGATCCGTCTGCGACATTATAGTGCCGCGACCGACAGTTAAGAATATGATATATGGCAAGCCGCATGGCGTAACACCGTATATGGCTATATCTATTATCGTCTTGATTAATTTAAACATTACGAGTATTCCAAATATTGCTGCACTGACAGTTCCAAATTCCATGAAACCAGTCCATAAGCTTGATACGGTATTTTTCGCTATTGTCGTTAATGTGTTTTCGTCCATCATTCCCAGGATGTTTACTGTTCCAGGGACGATTGTTTTTCCTGTCGCTCCTCTGGCCAATGTGTTCAAGACTGCAGATTTTTCTGCCGGGAACATGACGTGGTCCCGTAGTGCGTCGAGGTCTTTTTGGGTATATATTCCGCTCGTGGCCAACGACGATGGTGCTGAATATCGCCACGTTTGGCGCACGTCCGGGCGGAGTTCCTGTGGTGTGATTCCCTTGCCAAACGGATAGCTCCGAGTAGCATTCTGTTGTATGTCGTACCTTTACTTGTACCGGAATGCATTCGACTATATGGACCGCTTCTCCTGTGATCAGAGCCATGTGTCCTGGGTTTTGGTTATGGTGTATGCAAATTCGTCGGGCGGTAAGTTTGCCAATCTTAAAGCGTTCTCTATTAGTTTCTTCTATGTGGTGCGTCTTTGTGTCGGTATATCATGGTATAATGTTTTCATTTGTCATTTTACTTTCGAGTTTATTAGAAATAAGAATAACCTTTTATTATTATTAATATATATATATATATATATATATATATATATATATATATATATATATATATATATATATATATATATATATATATATATATATATATATATATATATATATATATATATATATATATATATATATATATATATATATATATATAGAAAAAGAAAATTTTTATATTTATATGTATTTTTTTCTCTTTTTTTTTCTTATTGTTAAAACCTTTGTTTTATTTTAGGTTTTACGTACATGTTATCAGTGAAAATAAATATTATTGTAATATCGTAGAATAAATTTGAATTAGAGATCGGTTGAAAATAGAAAAAACCGTGTACGTCGTCCTTCTGTGGTTCGTTTACATTTAAGAGCGCCTATGTGACTAAAGTCACCTAGTTCTTACAGAGATATGAGAAAAAACAATAAAGAACGCTAGAGCAGAAGGACGGTTTCGGGTTCAAGGAGCGATGACCGAGAGGTCAGAGTATGCGAGTCGAAAAGCGAGTGTGTTGCGAGAGTCAGAGCTAATTGAATCGTTGAAGAGTAGAGTCGTTAGAGGTTTCGAGTTGTCGAAGAGTAGAGTCGTTAGAGGTTTCGAGTTGTCGAAGAGTAGAGTCGTGAGAATTGATAGAGTTGTTAGAGAGAGAGAGAGTGTGTGTGTTAGATTCGTTGTGACGAGAGTGATCAAATAACTGTAAAGTTATTTGATATAGATACGAGTATTGCATTTAGTTCCGTTAAAAAAATATCGTTCTCTGTCCAATTTATATTTGTATATTCAATTTAATATTAATAAATTGTAAGTAATCGAAAAAAAAAATTTCTATCCTTATTTTCCGATATTACATTATGAATGCTACTTGGGTTATAATTATATACATATATGCATACGTATTGGTAAGTAGTATAGATGAGATTTGTTTTATTGTTATGAATATATAAGTATATATTATCAATAGGAATAGATATTACAAATATAGCTTGTCTTTGAATATATATATATGTGCGTGTAATGGTAAATATGACGGCTTATTTTTATGAGTCACTTGCATTATCAATGGAAGTGAGTGTTATAAATATCGCCTATTTTACAACATGCGTGTATATATATATTGGTAGATATAAGTGAGAATTATATGTATAGTTATAAATGTTGTTTGTTTACAGGTGGATAGCAAAAGTATTTGGTTTCGTGGGTGGCGTACAGGTGCCTTACAGTTCTACGGTGCGGATTGCTATTCCTTGGACTAAAAAAATTTCTTTCGAGATGAGTCAGATTATTGTAACGATCATGCATGGGAGGATTTTCTGCAGAGATTCAAAATGCTCTCTGGATTCCTCGTGAAACGTCTGGACAACACCTACATGTACTTCCTCCGTCGTTCAGAGAATGGTTGATGAATTCGCCATCCGTTCTGCACACACATACAAAAATAGTTAATGTATATATATATTATTTATTTTTATTTTTTTTTTTTTTATAAGTTTCGTTCGGACCTGTTCCTTTGTACGAAGACTGTATCCCTGTATATAATATAATATATATAATATGTTATGATTATGTTAGTTGTTATTTATTATATATATATTTTCCTTATCTCTCTCTTTTTTTGTTTGTTTTTTTTTTATTAGTACCTAACATTGCTATTATGATGCTGTATTACATTGCATTGGCTATTATTTGTATGTGCGACGAATTTTTCAACATGGCCGCTCGCGTGTCTCTTTGGTATGGCGTTGGTTTAATGTCAACAGTAACGTGTTGTTGAAATAGCTAATTAATTGTTAATCATTATAATTTTATTTAGTAGTGTTTTTGTAATATTGTTTTGTATTTCATGATATTGTCTGTGTCAATACCGTGTGCTACTTTAATGTGATAGCATGGATTGTATTGTTACCGAATTTCAATAGTCATTGTTTTGATTATACGTGACTTGCATTTATGTAAGTCTTGTTTAATTTAGTTAATGTTTTGTGTATTGTGTTACCAGTTATTTTCGTGTAGCATAACTTTATTCCTTTGCACCGAGTTCAGTCATGTCTTGTTGTTAATATTTAGTTAGTCTATCTTGATTAATTTCTAACCTATTTCTGTGTTTATTGACTTTTCTTATTTTCCCTATTAATTTATTATTGCTTGTACTTGCTATTTGTTATTATTTTATGCATGATATGAATTAGTTCCCTTATTAATGATTAAAATTTATTTGTTAGATTAACATTGTCTGTAATTCTTTAGATTCTGCTCTTTCGATGCTGCGTCACTTACCTGGATCGTTCCCACAACATCATCCGATTCTTTGATATGCCTTGGATACTTACTACGGCTGCCTTCAATCGTCTTATATCTGTGGTCATAAAGGTGGTGTTTAATTTATTTAATTCAATATGTGTATAATGCATTGTATGTGCGACCGCTATTGGGCATTACAAAATAACATAACAATACTACGTAGATTAATGCATAACAAAATATCCTTTTACTCCGGTTATATTTATTACTAACTCTCAATTAATCTATCTTGATTATTTTCTAACCGCTTTCTATACTTTATCAGCTATTTTATTTCTTCTTATTAACCTGCGAAATTCATGCATGTACACTTCCTTGTATAGTGATTAATTGTTCACGAGGTAGGTTGCACTTTCACTGTTTTAGTTATTCGTTGAACTAACACGTTTTACGTTCAAACAGTAATTGGAGCACTCGTAATAAACCTTTTCTTTTCAAGTTTCCGCTATCTGTGTTATTCAACGAACAGTGCCATGTTTCCACAGTATTGTTATAACATTTAGTACTGTTGTATTTTGCATTAAGGCAATTGAAGTTAATTTGTTCATTTATTTTTCAGCTGGCTGTTGTACATGGTGTTCCGTAAACAGGGAGCCATAACCTATTTTGCACGTAAACCTTCTCGTATGATGATTACTTGTTCACAAGGTAACTTTCACTTTCACTCTTTTAATTATTTATTGAATCAACACGTTTTATATTCAAACAATGATTGGAGTACACATGATAATTTTCTTTTTTTTCTTTTTAGGTGTTCGCTATCTGTATTATTCGACGAACAGTGTCACACCTCCTTTTGATTTATCCACAATATAGTTATAACATTTAGTAACCTTGTATTTTGCACTGAGACGATTGAAACTAATTTATTCACTTATTTTAGGTAGCTGTCGTACATTATGTACCACGAACAACGATCCATAACCTATACTTACACGTACACTTTCTTGTATGTTGATCACTTGTTCACAAGGTAACTTTCACTTTTACTAGTTAATTATTCATTGAGTTAACACGTTTTATATTTAAACAATAATTGAAGCACATATAATAATTTTCCTTTTCTTTTCTTTTATGTTTTCGCTATCTGTGTCATTCGACGAACAGCACTACAACATACACTACTGCACTACGTTGCCCACTGAAATCACTTTATTCATTGTTTATTTCGATTATGCGCTAGTTTTAACTTGTTTAAGTGCACCGTTCGCGGAATCCCTTTTTTACTTCAATCTTGACGTTTTGGTTCTGCAAGATTTCTAGCACTTTGTGTGGTCCAGTATATTGATCGGAGAATTTTCCTTTACTAGGTTCTTTTAGTAAATATATCGAATCTCCTATTTTAAAATCTTGAGGGTTGATTCGTCGATCGTAATATTCCTTTGATCTTAGTTTGGATTTTATCAAATTTTCTCTTGCCATTCGTTGTACGGTGTAAATTTTATTGAACAGATCTTCGAGATATTCTGAGTATGTTGGTTCCATGTTCTCTTCGATTATTACTTCACCAGTAGGTTCTCTGGCTAGATGTCCAAAACTAATTCGTGCGGGGAGAATTTCGTTCCTTTCCTTCATTTTAGTTTTTATTTTGCGCCAAGACGCAAGTTTACTCACATCGATCCAATTATCCAATTGCTTGCTAATAGCATTCAAAATACAAATTTTTGAAAGTGTCGCAGCCATATTAACCCAAAAATATTTTGTATATAGTATAGTGTGATACCATCTATATTTTCCTGGGGGAATCATAAGATCAGCACTACCTACTATGTTACCTACGTCAAATATTAGATGTAGTAACCAATAAAGTATTTTTAATCCAATTATAATCCAATGGCTAGCGTATTCAAGTTTTTATATATATCTTCAACTGGTGATTCCCTATTTTCTCCCTTTTGATTTCTTTGGGCTCGTTGAATTTGCGTTTCTTCAGCTTGAAAATGTTTAGAATCCTTTTCCTTAGTTACCCTTTTTCCTTCTTTATTTACTTTATTCACAACACCTTTATTTTTCTCTACCTTTTCAGGATGAATAGTTTCATTGGAAGTGCTTATTATAATTAAATTATTATTTATTTGTATGGAACGTTTAGGAATATTTTTGGTAGATTTGGAATTATTCTTTGAATTTTTATTACAAACCTTTTTGCTTATAGATTCTGTTTTGGATTTAGGGATAGCTATATTTTTATTTTCTATAGTGTGATCTTCCTTGCAATTTAATGATTTGGCTTTGAGTTCGATAAAGTTTCCTTCTGATGGTTTTATAGAAGTTTTTGAGTGAGATACACTCGCTATCTCTTTTCCTATTATGGTTGAGACATTCACGAAATTCGTGGAGTCTTGCTTTTGTATCTTTGCCAAGTCGAACGTGGAGAGGCAATTCGCACTTCCCAGCGGGTCCAATATCTCTGTGATATTATGCAGTGGATAAGCATTGCCTGTCGTCTCGTCGTTCAATTTCCTAGTTTCTGCTTCGTCTGAAAGTTCTTTGGCACTAATATTATTTATCTTGTTTGGTAACTCAGGAAATTTCTCACTCATGATCCTGTCTATGGCACCGTGCGTCCTCTTATTATTTAACGTGACATTATCCCTTATCACAGCAACGGAATGGTGTTTGCATTGAAAAGTTGATTGGTTGAAATGATCAGCATCTCTCTTTTGATTTAGATCTCTATCGAGGTATTTATTTATGCATTTTTCTTCCCAAATTATTGCTCTTGCTTCTTTTCTAACATTTTCTTCTATTCCCGGGTTGTTTAGATGTTTCCGCGACGGCGGAACGTCCAAGGATTGGTATCCTGCTATCTTTACTCGTAAATACACCTCGTTTGGAAGCCCCTTAACGAAAGCTTCCCTCGTGTCTCGATCTATCCTATCTTGAAATACGGTGCCGTACTCGTACCTTTCCCCGTTCGTTATCGCCAGTCTGAGATCTTTGACGCGTCCTATGTAGTCCAAAATATCTTCTCCTGGTCGTTGAAATATTGTAGCTAATTCCCCTTTATATTCGTTAACCGTTTTTCCCGGACCGAACATATCTTTTAATTTATTCCCGAAATCGTTTAAACTTATTACTTCTGTGTCTTCTATGGCGAGAAATGCGTGTCCGCGAAGCTTATTCGTTAATAATTTTACTAACTGAGATTCTTGATGCCTAGGAACCATGTTTCGTGCGCGCTCGCATGCTCTTAAAAATCGAAATACCGAGGGTCGATGTCCGTCGAACACTGGTACTGTCTCTATTGCATCTTTTAACTTAATTGGTTGGGGATTAACTTCTATCGGTATTGTCGCTTGGGAAATTATCGGCGATGATACGGGTGTCTTGATTTCTTTTTTTGCTTTAAGTTTTTCCGACAACATCAAGATCATGTCTTTGTCCAACGATTCTAATTTAGTCGACATTATTTCTTAGGTATATATTTTATCGATAATCGTAACAACTTTAATTTTTTGTGGAGCGAATCGAACCGTTTAAACCAACTTTAATCCTCCGTGAAGCGGATCCCACCGCTGCCACCAAAAATTTAAATCTCTAATGTTACGTATCAATTTGTTTGTTTAAATCGATCAAATCTTAAGTTTAAATTTTACTGAAAAATTTTTTTTTTTCGTTTGAGTTTGAATTTAATCTTAAGGGAAATAAATTGAATTGATATTATTGTGTATGTAATACTGATTTAGATTTCTAATTAATACGGTAGTTGCTGCCACCAGAAATAGTCTAAGGACTATTTCAAAATATTTTATTTTTTATTATCTTTTTTCGTTTAATGGGTAGCGTTAACTGACGCTTAATGCAACTGGTAAACGATTTCCACTTTTCGGCTAACCTGCTATGTGCAGGGATATTGGCACGGGAGAGGATTAAAGCTGGGAACAATAAATATTTGTCCTCGTTAAACGGATTTTTATTTGAATGTAGAATTGCTTAGATTATTACCTTTATATATATTTTATTAGCCGGATATATATATTTTAGCGTTGCTGGATTGGATAGGAATGTGAGATTTTTCGTTGTTTTATATAAATTTATTTTTACGTTTGACTTCTTCTTCTCTTTTAATTTCGCTGTAGTAGTTTGCCGTTAGAACCGAAACTCAATTCATTTACTACGATGGATTCTGTTACCATGATTTTCTTGCCTTTTGAGTTTAATAATCGAGGATGATTCTAACGATCCTCTCTGTGTGGGACTCGTGTGATTTCGCAAGCCTTGCCCAAAGACGGGTAATATTTTACCAACAGTGGGAGGAGGAATGCGAAGATCGATGGGTGTTTTCGATAATCGAAAACACCGTTTGCACAAGCCAACACAGCGAACGATCCTTTGGTTAAATTTTCGAAGGGAAATTGTTCTGCTATTTCTCTCTTACAATCGCATGCAATGATGGCAAGAATATCGGTTAATAGCAATGCCGGTATTGCTCTTAATTTTCGATTGACCCCGACGATGTATTTAATGGTCCTCTCTGTGCGGGACTTGTGTGATTTCGCAAGCCTTGCCCAAAGACGGACAATATTTTGCCAACAATGGAAGGAGGAATGCGAAGATCAGTGGGTGTTTCAGTAGCTGAAAATACCGTTCGCACAAGCCGACACAGCGGACAACTCCTTTGTTTAAAGTTTAAACAATGATTCTATCTTCAAAACCGTTCACGAAAATAAAACGAGATCGATGATAGGAAGTTCTAATTCGATTCTCGAGGGCAACGAGATTATCAGAGAAGAAGGAAATTTTCAAAATTAATTTTCTTACCTTGAGGAGTAGGTGCTGTCTGGTGCCATTACCTCAGCTGCTCCGGTGGTCGTCGAAGTTTTTGTTGGGTTTATTACTTGAACTCGAATATAGTTTACTATCAACTTTTACTTTATTTATCTATTTCGATACAGACTGAACAATTTACTAACTGGATTAATACCGCAATTACAATGCGCGTTTCTGTCTAAGCGATGAAATGAGGACTTCAAAGATAAAATCTTTCTTTTACTTAGTCGCGGTTCTCTTTTCTTGACCGAAAAACTAAAGACCCCGAAACGCAAAATACTATACAAAATTTCTAAACGCAATGATGAGCGCAATAACGAACGTAGTAACAATGAACACAAAATATAATGAGCACAAGAATAATGAACGGTAATAACAATGATCACTATAATAATGAACGCAAGGATAATAAACGTAATACGAATGATCCGTAATAACAATGAACACAAAATATAATGAGCGTAATAAGAATGTTCACCAGAATAATAATGAGCGCTGCTCTATGTTGCTTCGCTTATTTATAATGCCATCCCCCACGGGGTGGTGGTCCACTGGGGGTACGCTTCCGTGGGAATCGGGATGTTGCAGTTTGGGTTTCTTGGAATCGTACGTGACAAAATGTAAATTCCGTATTTCGACTTAGTTTTTATCGGTCCTGTGCTTCTGCTGAGCTAGCGTCTAGGAGGCTTGAAGCATTCCATGCTGATCTAGTCTTTTCCGCGAGAAACTTCTATGTTTTGTACCGTGGGAATTACCCGTGTTTCTTCGGCGCGTGCAAGGGCCGGCGGCTGCAGCATAATTATCACCTCGATGTTTGCTCGGGCAACACGCGCAATTCCGCTGCTCTCCCACAACAAGGACCTCCTTCTTCGAGTTATTTTTCGTAAGTTTGGATATTCGCATATTATGGTTGTTTTTGCGATTTTAATGTTTTTTCCTTTTTTGTTGTTTCCCTAGGCTTCGGTGATCGTCGTTCGGACAATGTTTGCGGAGGCATTTCCATCAGAGGTTCCTTATTATTATTATTTTTTAGATGTATTTTGTTTTATATACGATATATATATATATATATATATATATATATATATATATATATATATATATATATATATATATATATATATATATATATATATATATATGTCGGAACGAACATTAGAATTAGGGTTAGGGGCGTGAAACGAATCTTCGTTTGGGTTACACGTTGTCGTTATGCAATAGAGAAGACATTGACTAGTGCAAATACGATTATTATAGAACCGGACAAGTAACCGCGGTAGTTAGGTACTCGAGAAACTAATGACAATGATCCTAGGTTCAATAACGAATCCGCGGTCGACGGGATGATAGATGAACGTACTCACAAAATCTAAGTCGGACGCGTAATATTCACTGATCGTAAAGAGTTACTCCTTTTATCAGTGAGATCACGAGCGAGAATGCCTTTCCCGTCCCGATGATGCCACAGAGGAAAACTATAATGGGGTGTGTCTAAGGACACGAGATCATCGGATTCGTCGAGAAAAGCCTTCGTTCAGAAAGTAAGGGAAATTGGCGTTGCTGCTAATTGGTCAATTTCCATATCGGTGGTTAGAAAAAGATGCTAGCCGCCCTCGAGGGAAAGTTGCTAGTGGGAGACGCCGCTCGTTGAAAAATATGTTTCCCCTATCTTCCCGTAGTTGGGACAAAGACTGTTTGTCTGTTTGAAGGACTTTAGTTAACTAAACCTTAAGATTTATAACGGGCCCTCGGGCTAGCCGAACATGTACTGCGGAGACGCATCGACATCTGGCAATCATCTTACTCGAAGAATAGGGTCTGCGTGTGGCGAGCCACGGGACAGAAACCGTTGGAATGTTTATTGTCGCGTGTCGCCACGAATATTTCTTTTAAGGAGAACTATAGAATTACTCGATACCTGTTGTTAGGCAAAGCGTTCATCCCTTGACCGCGGCTACGTTGGGCGACAGACTGTCACCTCGAGCCAAAGCTCACCGTCACTAATCTCGAACAATTACAATCGGATTGAATAACTACAATAGTTTAGTTACAGTTATAGTAGACTTTAGATTGCAATGTTGCGGGGCTATCCAAAGGTTCCGGTGTCCTTTCATCTCCGACATATAGATATACATGTATATGTGACGAAATATACTAAAGCAATATTGACCCTTTGTCGCTGAAAGTATCAAACTACAAAACTTCCTTTCAAATTTTCAGAATAAGGAAATCAGGATCATGATAAATAATTGGAACATAATTAAAAATAATATATCTTCTCTATAAGATAATGAATACATTGGTTCATTTAATTTTTATGGATATTCAAACGCTTCTGTGAAATAAAACGTCAAGATTATAGAGTATAAAATTCATAGCTATGAAATAACTAAAACTCTGATGTATTATTAAAAATATACGTTAGGTTGTATGTAGTGATACATACAAAGATTACATGTACAAACCCATAATTAACACAATGCTACCGCAACCATTCTGCAATCTACCTTGCCCAAAACACTCCTCCAGTCACCTCCAAACTCTTCAATTCTCTCCACCTAACCACCCACAAACCATTCACAAACATGCAATTCTCGACAAAAGAAGAACTTATCGTCAGTTGTCCTTAACATCTCGTTCATTCATTTGGTCCCTATCCCCCTATTTCCTCCCACTGCGATGATCGCACTACATTTTTCCACGTCTCTATTCTATTCTCTGGATGATCTGAATTCTCGAGCAGTCGAGTGACGATTGATCTGTACAATTGATCGATTTCTTTTTACTACAGACATGCAAGAAATTCCGTGTTGGAGAGCGATGTTGCGAGTTCGAGTGCCTGGACCACCTGAAGACCGGAACTGTCTATAGTTTATGTCGTTGATGATAATAATTCCTCCACGACTCAGCAACAAGAGCTACTCTGGGTGATGAGCTTAATGGTGCTGTTGCGGCTATTTTAATTTTTCAACAAGGATCCAAATGGCGCCGTTGACGAAATTCTTTCATTATAAACGTCAACGATCAACATCAGCCATCAGGGAACGAAGAAGGTACGCTGTAACGTGTCTGAGTAATTATACCTCGAGGAGTACATACAGTTATGTAATGAAGATTCGTATGTGAGTGTTTGTTTTCTTATTTCTTTTCCCTTTGTTTCATTTGAATGGATTTTTGTACTCAAAGAGCGAGGTAAGATTACGTCAGATACGTTTTTACATATGCTAAAAAAATGGAAAATGATGATGATGAATCAATGACACGTAGAAAATTATAATCTATTGTATTGCTGTTATCTAATGGTGTTGTAGTTGACTGTATGGTGGATGTATCTAATGGTGTTGTAGTTGACTGTATGTTGTTCAATATTGCTATGAAACTCTTCTGATTCATTGTCACTTATACGAAGGATGGAAGTATACGAAATTGATAAAATTATTAATAATATTTACGAAGAGAAAGTAAACTGTTGGATATATGACAAAATAATTCTATTTTAAATAAGAGACTGGTCAGAGTGGTTATTTTGTTTACAAAATCAAACGAATTTAATGGATGTAATGGTAAGGAAGTAACTATAAGTGGCTGTTAAACTATTTTTATGCTTGAAAAGTAATTCGCAAAGTAATGTAAAGCAGTACTACTGAGTTGTACATAACCTCTTTCAGAATTTGTTCTTAACCTCTTGCTTCATAACTTCCTTAATTATACTCTTCAAACTTATTGACTACTTCGATGTTGTTACGAACAGAAACTGATAAAATATTAATCTTAAATATAGATTGAAATGAAAGCTTGTCACGTAAATATATATATATATATATATATATATATATATATATATATATATATATATATATATTTATATGTACTACTTACTCAAACTATGGATCACATAACCTATACAAAAAAAAAAAAAAATTATTGTACACTATAAAGCAAGAGGTTAAATCTTTAATCTGTTAAGAATTAAATTTTTTATTGTAACTGCGAAAATTATAAAAGTACCAAGCGAAGCAAGTACGGAATATATGCGGAATATGAATCGCTCAACGAACCAAAGAGCGGCTCAGTGACAAAATTAGTAAAGTAAAGACCACAAATATAACAACATTATATTCTACCACAAAATAATTCTCTATACAAAAAAGGTACACAACGAATCGATTTTTCACAACGATAAGAGTCAACAGAACCAATCAAGACCGGGCGAGACTCTCATAAGACAACGATATCAGAGGAATCAAATCAGCGACTTCAATCTATGTTACAGAGTATAGTTATCAAGAAAAATTGCTCTTTTCATGAAAAGTATGGTAATGATACTTTTATAATACATTGTATATTTGGCAGTCGGATGTGCCCGTGGCCATCGGAAATGTAAAGACAACGCTTTTAGAAAGTGATAGCGCCATCGCGTTTTAAAAACGCGTTAGAAGAAGGACGGTTTCGCTATCCAAGGCGAATCGAAAAGTGTGCGTGTTGCGAGAATCAGAGTTGATCGAGACGTCGAAGCATAGAGTCGTTAGAATTGAGTTGCGAGTGTTGTCGAGTGTTAGAGTTGCTAGTGAGGGAGAGAGAGAGAGAGAGAGAGAGAGAGAGAGAGAGAGAGAGTTACCAAATAGTTGTCAAGTTATTTGTTGTAAATACGAGCGTTGCATTTAGTTTTCCTGTTAATCAAACATCGTTTCTCTGTCTAACTAATATCTGTATTTTCAATCCATTATTAATAAATTATAATTAATCGGACAAAATTACACCTTTAATATATTCCGATATTACATTACCGTGATGTAATATTTATCATGCTTATTTTGTACGTAAAACGAATCGTTGGAATATTCCCGAAGCTAACGAAGCATTTCCCAAAAGTTAAACCGAAGAAATTAACGCGAATAGTTAAGTGAAATTTTTCCATTAACTTGCTGACCAACCGGCAAATAAAAAATCATAAAAATTGTTTCAATGTGTTGAGGTCACGCATAACTTCTTTTTTCATTGACGATTACCAAACAGGTAAAATTTCGAAATTGTACGAAGGCCACGTGACCAGATCGTATTGGAATTTGAAGTGCATGGAAAAAGACAACTCGAAGTACAAACCTTGAGCTGTACTACTCGAAGTACAAACGTGAACTAATGGATGTAGAAAAGCAATTAACGCCAAACATCCGAACAGCATCTTGGAGCCCGTCATTGTTCTGAAATAAAAGAAGTGACGAATTAAAAAGACGCAGGACTAATAATAATAAAGGAAACTTAGTTCGTATTATAAATTGAATTTACATCAGAAAAGAAGCACGATCAAGCGAAACAGATCGTAGAAATGACAAATATCATCGATATACGTTTCAGTGTAATTTCACTTTTGAAAATTATTTAGTTTAATACGATCGTATTCATCGCTCTGAAACTTTCATTGTGCTGCAATTTGTGCTGCGTCTTTTTAATTTCTCTATCTTTCTGTGTTTTCGGAAAAATTACTTGAAAGATTAAGAATTGCTTGCCTTATTTTATTTTCGATTAGTTAGGATTTGATTATTCCAGGTAAGGTTTATTATTTATAACAGGTTTTATCACTTGTTTATTATTTAGGAGTTTGTTATTTTAGGATTAGTACCTTTTAGGATTTCTTATCCTTCGAGTTTCTGTTTCAGATATCTAGGTCTATTTCAAGATGTTTTATTACATTAGGATTATTTATTCGATTAAGATAATTTAAGAGTTTCACAATGTACAAAGAAATAATCGCGTGAAATTTAGATTTATGCTTTAAACGTATTAAACACGCGGTAATTTCAATGTCTGTAGCCTCGAACGTGTTCTGATTAGTTGTGTCATTGTCTGTGACATTGAAATCACAAAAATCCATTGCAAGTGTGCTGTCATGCAATGTGGATGTAATTGGGTTTTTTGGGGTTAGGTTGGGGTTAGGTTGTATCATCTGATTTGTACAGTACTATTTTAACGCAAGGACAGGAAAGTTATTATATATTTCCCGTCCATTATTTGAATCGTTGTGAAGTGTAACGAATTATATTCGATTCGAGGAGATGTTAATGAATTACCCATTTCATATGTAATTACATGGAAATAAAAATCATTGCAAAAATAATTGATCTAATGACAACGGAATTTCCAATATTTTTTTGTTTCGTCACGTCTTTTTCATAATATATCTTTTATAGGTACGTGATTTATTAATCGTTCGAATGGAAATAATTATTCGTATAATATTCAAACGATTCTAGCCATAAAATAAATTAAAACGATACCTGTAATGCAATCTGCGTATGACGTCAACCTCGATCTATGCTTATACAAGAAATTTTATCAATCAATGACTAGATATACAATAATCAAATATTATAAAATTTCCTGAAAACCTTTAGGTGTTAATATTAAGGTGTTAATATCTTTAATATTTGCAAGTTATTGTTTAGCGCTAATTAGTTAGAACGTAACAAGTGGTGTACCAGAATTGAGATAATTAAGCCACACGAACAATCTTATTTAGATCTTTTTAATTTTTTAATTCTCTTTTGCTCTAATACTTCGTAAAATTAATCTTCATTAGCTACTACACTTCATAGAATAACAAGAGATAATTTTTCTTATATAACGTTTCATTCATAAAATCTATCATTAAAGTATATCTTCATAAAAATATCATTCCATACTAACGGTATATTTGGTGTCATACGAGATAACAGTTACCAGTGATGACATATGTAACTTTATAAAGATATCTCGTTTTATTATATATTAAAAGAATGTACTCATTGCTGCTATATTTCAGATGAAAAAAAGGAGGCAACGATTTTACAGTAAAATCGTTCGTTTACAACTGATTCATTTACATTTCATGATAATACTGTGCATTCTGAATATGCTATGATTTGGTTTAAAATAATAAATAGTCCATTCTTGCATACTATTGCTCCAGCTTTACTTGTATTTTCGATATTGGTATAAATAGAAAGACAATTAATGTCGTTCGAGTCTATTTTCGGATCATTTATATTACGTTTAATCCATATAGTTATTATATGAGACATAGTATCGTAAAATTTGGAAGAATAAAACGTTCGTACAGGAAGTACATTTTATAAGAACTCCAACAAATCTGCGTGTGCACCTAAGATACAAACTGATAGTGATTGTTCATAAGTTTATATACATTATCTAATGTCAATCGAAGGTATCAATTCTTTTTCTCCATAAGAGTACTTTTTCATTTATATGTGTTCAAAAATACATGTGTTCAACCGTGAAGCATATGTCACCTACAACGAAAAAGAGTTTTCCTATACTTAATATTTCCTTTATATACCTATGAAAAGTCTATTCTTCGCGTAGTATGAAATTATGAATAAATCTGGAATATTGTTCAATCTGAAAAGAAAAATAACTTATTGACATCATTCATTGATACGAGATTCAGAATGTTTGTTTTGTCTTGCAGAAAAAGAAGGCAGCCCTCCCTTTCTTTTAATGTGAAATAGAAAGCGAAAATTTGAAAACAGATTTTTTGGAAATTTACTTGCAAATATCGTTTTCAATATCGTGATTTTCTTCCCAATGGTACTGTACTTTCAAATTTTCCAGTATCCCTCTAAAAACAAAAAGTCGAACCTCGTTATTATTAACGCAGGCATTACAAGGAAGAGAAGTATTAGAAAGCAGCTCCTTTTTATTATGGATTTCTTTATAATCATGTAAATAAGAAATTCCGGAAATTTTTTCCTCAAGAATTTAATTCTTGTGTTTTGATTGATAATTATTACACTGCATACTAACTTTTCGCATACTGTTCGCGTCTAACAATTTCCTAATAATAACTACTTCAAAATTACATATGTTCTTGCACGAATTCAAAAGTACGTATGATACAATTATTATTTATCAAAAAATTCCAAGTTAGTAACTTTCTTTTCAAATGGCAAATAACATATACTTTGACTTACCTGTAAGTTTTTGTTCCTAATCATCATTTCCTCTTATAGAACACATCATTATTGTTCTCATAATTACTACCAGTGTCATAGATATTGTAGTGGCTACAACTGAATTAATAGAAAATGATAAATAACTGTGTATAACACTAACACATAACTGTGTGTAACAATGACACATAACTTTTACTTACATATCAGTCGATACGGGATTACTGTGATATCCTGTTGATGTTTCTTAAGGCACTTGATTAGGTGCGATACGGTATCATTCCTTATGGTATACTGTAGATAAGTATTTTAGAAAATAACAAGAATAAATCTAAATTATTCAGAGGTTCCAGTTTCGGCTTAGACATAAATACAGGACCATTTGCAAAGAAGAAAGGGTGCGTTTCTACAGCCTCGTTATAGTAACCATGAATACCAATCTCTGAATTACTGGTTACTAAACATAAATATCCTATAAAATTTAATATATTTCTTTAATTTTTAATACATACATGAGTTAGTAGTTCTAAATTATGAATCATCCTACCTGTGATATTACACTTTTCCTTATAATATCATCACTCAAGTGAACAACATTAAGATGTCATCCTATCTTACTGTGAAGATACTTAGTTATGTTATCTAACATTATAAAAATATCATCAAATTCAAGTCCTTTTATTCACATCACATGGCCACGACGATCTGGTTCTTCGTTATATAATGTTCTAAAATTTGTCGTATATATAGGATGTACAAACCGTGATATCAAGGTATCAGTTCTTCCTTCCCAAGGGACAGTTTCATTAAAATTCTGATAGAATTAAAAATTAATTATTAATATTCTAACAATCATATATGTTAAATACATTATAGTCAACGATATATACCTGAGCGAATGTAGGGGTGATTCCTTGATAATTATAAATGTCATCAGCCCACATCATTGTGCCACTTCTTTGTACTCCAGCCTCTAGATTAACAGCCTAAACAAACATACGAAATTTTATAGAAGCTGTACAAAATATAGTATATATGCGCAATATTGAAGCGTTCAAGGGGATATAAAGGTAATGTACATCACATACACGTGTACTCTCATGCAACAAAATACAATTAGATTTAATAGTATAAGCTCTTTTATTCATCATAATAGATTGGAAATTTAAGTGTCTTACGAGGGTGAGTAAAAAGTTACCCGCTCTGTCGGTGTAGAATTTATTTTAAGCAATTGTCAAAAAAGACATACATCATTTTTTGACATAATCACTCAATTTCTGTATACACTTTGTCCATTTGCCGAAGGACCTTCGTATTTTCTCATTAAAAAATGTTTTGGGCTGAGCTGCGAACCACGAATGCATCGTCGTCTTCACCTTTTCATCAGCTTTTTCGGCATCCATCTCGCACAAACTTTTTAAAACCCAAATCTGTCGTGCACTATTGCATAAGCAGAGCCGTGGCTGATTTGCAAATGATTTGCCACATTATCCAGTGTCACTCGCCTATTCCATAGAGCATAAGTTCATGAACACGTTCAATGTTGTCAACGTGGATGTGGACGGGCGTCCACCTGTTTTTTCATAACACTTGTGCGATCTTCTTTGAACTTTTGTGCCCATTCAAACACACTTCGTGGCAAAACACTTTCTCCATAATGTGCATTAAATCTTTGATAAATATAGGCATCAAACATAACCTCCGACCACAAGAAACGAATCACAGCATTCTGCACTGTTTTCCTGCAAATCACCATTGCAAAGCGCCATTACTCGCGCAACGGTCACAAACGAATTGACGTAACACAAAGAAACCTGCGCAGCAGCACTGAACAGATATTGACGTCATACGAAGAGTGCAGATGGATCAATACGGTCGACAGAAGTTTTAACTATCTGGAGTGCGGATAAATTTTTACTGAGAGTCGTATAGGAATCTATAATCTGTAAGTACACCTTTGGCTGAATAGAAATTTCTCTTACATATAGTCAAAAATGCAGAAACTGTGTATTGAATTGGAAAGTGATAAAAAATAAGTGAAGTTTCGAGGTTGCATGTGATTGCATGAGTACACAGGACGTTTTTAGCGAATAAAAAGTAATTTTGAAAGACACGAGACTTATCGTGTATTTTATGCACTCTCTGTGTCCGAATTTCCAGAAGCTCTCTATCTTATGAAGCGTTTTAGATTAGCCGGAAAATTTTGTACGTACATACAAGAAGTATACGATCTAAGTGGAATATTCCATTATTCTCTTGATACAACAGAAACGAAATTTACAGAACTTCTCAGAAAGTTGGTTTATTATTACCAAATTAATAGAATTAATATACGTTTATCATCTTTACATACCTAAGTCGTGGAGGTTTATCGTGCGTAAAAAATTAGTGTCGTTTCAAAGTTACATTTCGTACATTTTAAGCCTATAATTTGTAACGTACAAAACAATGTAAATTTGAGCTGTTTCTTATCTCCACAATAAGAAAATCCAACTTTACGTTTTTTACACAATGATATTTATGGAACAGTAATATCATATTATTGCATCGCTTGGAGAATGAAGTCAAGGTACGATGTGACCCTAGTGTAAACGCTGGGATACCCAGCTGTGCCGCACTTATAAGCATAAGACACAATACCTATTAAATACGAGGTTAATTCATGTTGTATCAGCAGTGGTCCGCCGCGGTCAGCCTGAAAGGATCGTTAAATTTTTAATCAAAGATACTGAAATATATCGATCGAATTGTATTGAAATTATACTTATATACAGTAATAATCTTCTATTGATTTGTGTATTGAAATACTCCAATTTATAACGTACATGTTATATGTATTTTGAGCAAAACTAAGATTAGGAGGAAATTAGATTAAATACCATAACGAGGTGTGAGAAGTGGGCAAAACTATTAAATTGTGTTTATCTATTATTTTTAATGTTTAAGACGTCGATTTGATGTTAATTCGAATTGACGTGTCTTCAGATACCGTATAGTTTGTAGTAACTCTTTAACTTAATTACCGTACAAGAATCCTTTCCACCCTGAGCACGTTCGGCGCATATTATACCATCAGTGACATCAGGTGCATTAGGAAATTTGGAATAAGCTATTTTGCATTCGGCGTTCTTAATCACTGGCATTTGTACTTCCATTAATGCATTACGTCGTGGTCGTCCTACGAAGAAAATAAGAAAGATATTTAAGACTGGAACTGTTTAATTTTATTATAAAATTGATATCACTTACTATATCTTAATGCTCCCCATCCAGCAACAAGGGGGTTATAGCCGACGAAGTTGCTCTTTCGCAGGAGCTCTTTCGTACAAATGGGATATACGTACCCTGAAAAATAAAAAAATAAATGAAAATGCAGGAAACGAATGACCAAAAGTATGAGAAAGAATTGTACACGCTTTATGACACAATATATGTGTACAGTAAGAAATTTCAGGATATGATACTTCAGTAATACTCAATAGCATATATATATATATATATATATATATATATATATATATATATATATATATATATATATATATATATATATATATATATATATATATATATATATATATATATATATATATATATATATATTTGAGGACTTACTCGAAAATGGCACCTCCTCCACCAATCTAAGAATGGCAATATTATGATTGTGTATGTTTTCTATTCCATCCATATGTGCACAATGTGCTGCGGTCAAAACATGCCTAGCCGATATCAGGGAACCTCCGCACTTCCATAGTGGTTTGTCTGGGTTTCGGGGATTACGAAAACCTAATGCAACGATCCATGGCCAAGCGCCTAAAATGCAATAGTCATAGTTGTGAATATACATAATTTTTTCTCACATAACGAGTAACAACGATTATTACCTATTCGATATTCGATCATACAGCAGACGATAAGTACATACGTACAAATACTCTGAAATAGAGATTTGATAAAGACAGAAATTAAATTTTTATTCCAGTGGAATACAAATTATTAAATAATTCTATATAATTTCTATTTGAACTATACTGAACTATAAAGTTCAAACGTGTAATTTCTGCCCTAACAGTTTTTGATCTCTATCCATATTATTACTCCTATATCAATTTTTTATTTCGAGCAAAAAGATACTCTTCCTAACATAAAGTAAAAGAAAGAAATAATTCAAGTTAATAAGTAAAGTTACTACCGATAAAATCATAGCATTATTATTTAGTCTAATTGAAATGTACATTGATGTGCTGTTTAATGCCTTTAAAGTTCATTCTTTGCAGTAAATGGCTTATTATTAATCGGAAAGAAAGACATAAAACGTACCAAGTTCAGCTGGTTTACCATCGACCACCACCCTGGTATGAGAGACGTTGCTAAAACCACAGTATGGTGGTCGCAAAGCCTTATACTTATACACAGTTTTTATTAAAATTTCTCTCTTCTCTTTGTTTGGATCGTTCGGACAGCAAACGATCGTAACATTGCCCTGGTATCTGCACACTGATCGTCTATAAAAATCGGTGGCTGTACGGTACTGTATCTGCCATATTTCTTGCAGAGGTTTACATTTTCTGTAGTCAAGGCACCTGCCTTCTTGATTGTCCGGTGTGGTACATTCTGGATCAAACAATTTTAAAACATTTATACAGTTCAAAGATGCGTAAGAAAGCGACACCGATTACTCAACTTTCGAAGTAAAAAGCCGATCAAGTCCACCGGATTGCCCTACAGACACGTATTAATCCGTAAGAGTTAGTCATCATGTTGATAATAATTATCTAAAGAAACTTTTCACGTGAAAATATAAAATTTTAATTGATTAGATATTGTGTTAGCCATACTTAAGAAAGAAAATGAAAATGAATGAAATGAAAGAAAAGGACTACCTTCAACCTCATTTTTTAAATAAACACTTTGTCAGTTTTGCGGTAAATAAATTCTTAGGAATTCAGGACAGTTTTTAGTGAATCATTTTGTTTCGACCGTTCGCGGAGAGACGCGATCGCGAGATAGCACGTCAACGAGAGTTGTAAGTTCCCGTTACGATTAAATAATCGACGCCACGAACTGATCGATCCCCTTATTTCGATTATGATAATAAGGGTAGTTCAATGAAATTCCACAGAATTAACACAAATAAATTAATGTTTATTTCAACAACTTATTAACTAGAAAGATATAAATGGAACAAAAAAAATGTAACTGCGTTTTGGTTGATAAGTAATGCGCGACATACCACATGTGTTGACGGTTCGACTTCTGGAAAAGTTCTGAACGCCTTTCGATTTTTTTCGTTTTTTCTGGAAGGTGACCCCCACTACGTTCGGATCACGCCACATTCTTTTACTGCGAGGTAAAATACGGGCCACGAGTCGACGTTTCTGGAAGTCGCCCTGCTTAATGAACCATGCGCTTGCCACTACAATGTTTGTTTGCCGGGCAGACGCGACGATCCGTCTGCGACATTATAGTGCCGCGATCGATAGTTAAGAATATGACCTATGGTAAGCCGCATGGCGTAACATTCTCCCCCCGTTGAGAGGGTACCGATCAAACTAGGGAGGTGTGGTTGAAGTTCCCATCTTATTTCGTCTCGGTGGCTAGTTGTTCGGGTTTCTCGAGATCGGGTTGAATTGGCAGTGGGACAAGCCTTTTGACGCCCCGATCCAAAATGCTCTTTGCCGTCTGAACTGTAGCTGTCCGGATGACACCATCGGCGCCTGGATGAACCTTGATAACTCGGCCCAGAGGCCAATGCATGGAGGGAACGTTGTCCTCTCTGAGGATGACGATTGTGCCCTTTTGGATGCTGTGTCCACCCTTGCTCCATTTATTGCGGTTGGTTAGCTCGTTCAAATACTCCTTATGCCAGCGGTTCCAAAAATGTTGTTTAAGCTGTTGGATATGCTGCTATTTGGAGAGTCGGTTCGATGGAATGTCTCTGAAATCTCGATCACGTAAGCACATTAATGAATCGCCAATGAGGAAATGTCCGGGAGTGAGGGCTCGGAGATCATTTGGATCGGTGGAGATAGGAGTTAGCGGGCGGGAATTGAGGACTGCTTCTATTTCAATGATAAGAGTATTACGGTGTTAAGCTCATATGTTTCTGTTTCTCCTCTCGCGCTGCGCCATAATATCCTTTGATATTTCCGATCCTCTGGTCGTACGAGGAATTGCCGATACATTTTCTCGATGTCGCCAGTGAGTACGTACTGATGAGCGCGGAATCTAATTAATATACAAAATAAATTGTGAATTGATTCGAGAATATAGGATTTCCCCATTTTCATGATTATCGTGATTTTTGTATAAATATATTTTTTAAGATACTAATAATTAGGTACTTATAAATTAGTATTATCAATTATTTTGCATTTATAATTCCGCCTCTAGTATAAGTGTTAATTGAAAACTAACTTTATGTTTGAAAAAGTACTAGCAAAGTCGTTGAGTAACAAGCCACTGATGCTAACACAAATAGCATTGTCGTAATTAAATATTTCTAAATATTCATTTTTCATTTTGAACCTGTAGAAATAATTTATTATATATACTATTAGCTAAGTAATTGCATATTTAATTAAGTCGAAATATAAAACTTAGTTATTTTAATAATTTAAAAAATAAAAAACTGACAAACATTTCAATTTAATTTATGGTTGGAACAAAAGACAGTTATTTTTCATTAATTGAAATATTGCAATGCAGAGTACTTTCGAAAATACGCCGAGAGTATTCCTGATGGTGAAACGAGCGTTGCTTCATCGAACGCAGCTAAAGAAAACAACATCTATGTAGTTGGTGGTACGATGCCTGAAATAGAGGGCGATAAATTGTACAATACCTGTACTATTTGGGGTCCCGATGGAACTTTGATAGCAAAACACCGAAAGGTAAGTAATATATTCCTTTATGGCTTTGGATTTGAAAATATTGGGGTGAAGAAAGTGACTCTATCTAGGAATAATTTAGGAATATACATATGTACATACGTATACTATAACCAATTCTATAATTTACGGTTTATAAAATACGTTATGATACGGGAAACGCCCATTTTTGTTGTAATGTGTAATATAAATTTTTCACATACTTAAAATATTATTATACTTATTTTTTCTCCTTTTTAAACATTATTAAATGATAAGATTTTTTAATAAAAGAAAGTGATAAAAACGCTGTCAGTTATTAAATAAAAAATAATTAAAGTTTAGGAGTTGGTAACTTTGATATTAAATTACAAAAGTTGCAGCAATAGAATTAGCGACTACATTTTTATGTTATTAGGTACATCTATTCGACATCGACATTCCTAATAAGATTACTTTTCGAGAGAGTGATTCACTCAGTCCTGGTAACTCCCTAACGACGTTCGACGTGAAGGGCTGCAAAATAGGTATTGGCATTTGCTATGATATTAGATTCGAGGAAATGGCACGCATTTATCGTAACAAAGGTACAGTAACTTAATCGATCAATACTTAACTAGCAAAAAATTAAATATCTTTCTTAAATATATTCTATATAAAATTAATATAATCTGTAACTCTGTATAAAAAGAAGCTTAATTTAAAAAACCAGTATATTTGCTGAAAATGAAACAAATAAAAGAATTAAAAGCACAATAAGAGGACTGTCCTCGCATATTCAGAAATGATGGAATGTGAACCGTGCAACTACGAAGTTAATTGGTATTCGGTGGCTTCATATTTCCTGCTTCTCTGGGTTAGGTTGCCAAATGCTGATATATCCAGCGGCATTCAATATGGCCACTGGACCACTGCACTGGTCATTACTTCAGCGTTCCAGAGCGAATGATAATCAATTATACGTTGCCTGCATATCACCGGCTCGTGTTCCTTCAGCAAGTTACGTCGCATGGGGGCATACACAGTTGACCAATCCCTGGGGAAAGATTCTTTACGATTTGGAAACTCAAGAGAATATGGCAGTCACCGATATCAAAAAAAAAAAAAAAAAAAAAAAAAAAAAAATATGAGGCATACTATATAAGATTGTCATCGATTTAAAATCAAAGTATGAAAAGGATACCCTGGAGAGAGTAAAACACAGAATCATTCCAACTAAACATTCAGATCGTACCGACACCTAGGTATCGTCTTACAATTAAATCTCGGTCTCGAATGGATTAAAATGAAATACATACTTGCAGCTTCAACATCTTCAATATCGAGGAGATTCAAACTTTACAAATAAATGTAAATTGCGATGTAAAACAAAGCGATGTAAAAAGGGAAAAAGGAGGAAAGAAGGAACAGGGAAGTAAAGAGAAGAAACGAATTTTTCATTTTCTCGAAACTGGATCAAGTTTCAGGAAGACCATCCAAGTAATTGATGTCCTCTGTAATTATTTGTTAATCATGCGCGGAATCAGAACGATTCGACCTCGTTCCAAAGCAAATCGTTACTAGAGTAGAGACGGGAATTAATAATTCGTGTCAATTGTTCGATCGTGTTCACAAATTCAAATGCGGTTGAGTGGCGGAAACCATTTATAACACGTCCCATACAGCGTAGATCGCATACACGTCTTAGGATGTATTTTTGGTACTTATATATACTCTATATATATATTCTTACTCTATATATACTTATATGTACTCTATATATATTCTCTATCTTAGATATACCATAAAATATTTCGTGAAATTGCGTATTCGTGTCTAATGTCAGGGATTCTCTTTCCACAAGTCTGCGTTTTCTATATTATCTTTCTTCCTTACCAGTAGGCATTCTCACAATTTGTGATTAATACTGCTCCTACAGGAAACCTAATATTCCTACAGGAATATTAGGTTTTTGACGTTGTAAAATTTCACGTGAAATAATAATGCCTATATATTGACTAATTTATCAATTAATTAAATCCGTGTATATCAAGTTTTCTATAATTTAGTACTTTCGTGTAACTACAGAAATTTGATGCAATATAAAACTTGATTAAAACAGCGATTCATTAGGAAACGAGAATAATGATGCAAATATTTTTTGTAGCCATTATATAGGATTTCGATCGCATAATTAATCAGTATCAACTTACCAGTCTGTAATGGAAGGATGAAAAGAAATGCTGGCGGTATACAGACCGCAATCATCATCATTCTCATGTAAAGTTTCAAACTGCAATACATGTTCCTAGTCGTAAGACGTAAGTCGTAAGAGTCGTAAGTAGCGACGAAAAGCGAAAAGAAATGCACAAGCCAGAAGTATCTGCAACAGAAATCAGAATACACTCGTTTTCGCATGGTTGGATCAATTTCGCGTGGGACTAACCTGATTGAACCTAACGCGGGATAATTGCTCAACTCACGACCTTAACCAGCCCGCTTGATTCTCTGTAAATGCTTGAAATTGACGCTTGGATTCTTTCCAGATTAACTAGCTTTGCCCCTCCCTCCCTTTATCTATTTTCTTAGATCGACTTAGAATGGATCGAACAAAGGCACAAAAGAATTCGAAGAAAACAACAACTTATTATCCAAATTGTTCATCCAGGGTAATCAATGCTGTATACTTCCTAGAATTAGGATGAATAGGGATTTGGAGAAACCCACCGGCCATGTCCAGAATAATAAAATATCTCGCTTTTGCAATCTCGCGACTCGATCCGCAATGAGGGGTAAAGGATACCGATCCGCGACCGTATATTTATTTAGTTCTCGAAAATCTGCCTATCATCTATCTGAACCATTATTCGTCTTCACGAGTAACACGGGATATAGAAGGGAAAATAAAGGAAAGGAAGGTAGGGATAAGTAGAAGCTTGGGCCCAAGTTTAATTCACTGAAACCAAGCTGCTTGTATTATCACAAAACAAAATTGCCAGTACGTCATTTCCGTACTCTCGTCCTCGCGAAAATGGTTTTGCTCGTTAAGAAAAAACGAAGAGACAGGGAAGAGAGGAAAAAGCAAACGGAGAGCGCTTTTAAAAAGCTGGCGAACCGTGTGTTACCACAACGAGATACGCGGTGCTATTTGTCGCTTTAAATTGTGTCGCAACTCGTTTTTCAGATCTTTGCCAGGGACGCGTTAAAACACGCTGCAAATATATTTCTGGCTTTTCTGGGGTTTAACTGAAATATGACAAATAACGTTGTAAAACATATGTACTTATGACTTACAGAGTAATTGAGTGTACAAAATATATAGTATACAAAATAGCCAGCGATTTAGGGCTTTAAAAGATCAAAAGAAAAGAAAAGAAGAAAGATAATATGTTGTGGCAGTCTAAGTCGATCTAAGAAAATAGATAAAGGGAGGGAGGGTCAAAGCTAGTTAATCTGGAAAGAATCGAAGCGTCAATTTCAAGCATTTACAGAGAATCACTATTGAAAGTTCAAAGGCCGACTAGTGAGCTTCATACTATCTCATTTTTTAATCAGGCGATGGATCGACGAATCGTATTGATTTCGAGGATTATTATAGTTCTGTGGGAATTTTAAAGCGTGGTTTGTCTAATCTTGTCTCGTTAGCTACAGACTCTTTGGCGAGCAGCCTGAAACTTGATCCAGTTTCGAGAAAATGAAAAATTCGTTTTTCCTCTTTGCTTCCCTGTTCCTTCTTTCCTCCTTTTTCCCTTTTTACATCGCGTTAAGACCCGTTAAATAATATTGACTGCCGTGGACGCTGGCTGAGAAGTGCACTTTATAACTAGCTTTAAAATCACTGACGTCGATGAGGACAAAGGTAAGTTAGAGGGTCATTTATCCGAGCTGGTGTTATTCCGCTGTACAAACTATTTCCGGCCAGTACCTTTTATGTACTTTCGCTTCCGCTAACAAGCAACGCGCCATGTCCATCACTGTTCTATTATACCTTTCCGCTGTCCCGTTTAATTCATGTACGTATGTTGGGCAATTATTTATTCTTATACCTTTATCCCTAGCAAATTTATAAATTCGATTATTTAAATATTCTTTACCATTATCGCATCTTAATATTTTTAACCTCTTGCCCGTTAAATTTTCGGCTTCATTTACGAACTGTACGAAAGAATCAAAGACCTCATCTTTTGATTTTATACAATAGATCCTAGCTATTTTACTATAATCATCGATAAATGAAATGAAATATTTTTCTCCATTGAATCCGGTAGTCTTAAAGGGACCACATACGTCCATATGAATAATTTCCATTATTTCCCTAGTCTTAGTTCGATTATTTTTGAAAGGTAAGTTATGCATTTTGCTTTCTATACACACCCTACATTTCAAAAGTTCCTTTTCAAATTCATTCGGTATGCCAGTCACTAGCTGCTCTTTACCCAAAATCTCTAAATATTTAAAATTTACGTGTCCTAGCATACTATGCCATCTTTCCTTTTTACTCATACCACTACGTTCGGCGCTGTTTACTAAGTGCTTCTTCCCTTTCAATATACTTTTTATTCTATATGTCCCATTCTCTTTGAACGCTACAGCTGTAAGTATATTATCCTCATCTATTACTTTCGCAATATTTTCTTTGGAAATAACCGTATTCTTATTGTCTGTTAGTTTACCTAAACTAATCAAATTTGCGGACATTTCTTTCGCGTAAAATACTTTCCTCATATTTATTTTATTTTGTTTTCCGAATGCTTCAAAATAACTTATAACATTCCCAACTTTTGTCGCTTTTATCGATCTATCATCGCCTAAATATATATTTACCGGTTCTTTTAGGTCGATAGATTTATCGAAATAATTTATATTATTAATTATGTGATCGGTACAACCGCCATCTAATAGCCACACTATTTCGTTCTTACTTATTTCATTCGTCTCACTGCTGTTTGCTGCGTGCGCCGTTGCTGTCCATATGCCTGCTCTTGAGTTTCCATGCTCGCCCGTGCCGGTTCTTCATTGACGATGAAAGCTTCCACGTCCTCTGCTCGTATTGCCTTTGTTCTCTCTTCCTCTGTTTCGACCACGTGTTGGCCCATGCCAATAGCCGTTACTGCTTCCCGCTTGGACGCCATTTTGACACTCTCTCGCAAAGTGTCCTAATCTTCCACATCTGAAGCATCCTTCCTTTTTTGCAGAAAAGGCGTTGGTTTGCCTTTCTCCTCGATTGGATTTATTTTTCTTCTCTGCTATTTCTATTTTATTTTTCACATACGCTACCGTTTGATTCTCTTCTTTCAATGCGTCTATTATGTCCGCTATGTAGCTGTATTCTTCGGGTAACGTATTCAGCATGTAATTCAGCTTTTCCCTCTCACTTACTTGTGCGCCCGCACTTTTTAATTCATTTATTAATTTTTCGAAATCGTTAAAGAATGATGCTGAATCACTGTAGTTCTCCAGTCTTATGTTTTCCAATCTTCTTCTGCATACGATCTGCAGTGCCGTCGACTCTTTCAAGTACATTTCATCGAACCTTTTTATTATATCATACGCCGTTTTTCCTTCCCTAACATACTCCAATTGTCTGTTCGATATTGCACTATAAATTATATTTATCGCCTTCAAATCCTTTTTGTCCCAGTCTTCATCGTCTCTTTCGTTCTTCATTCTAGTTGTAACAACCTTGCATTCCTTATATTTGAGAAACATCGTGATTCTTTGCTTCCACATTCCATAATCCTCACCATCGAATATAGGTATCATGATTTCCGATCTCTCCATTTTAATTGATTCTTCTTTTTTTTTCTTTTCTTACTCAAGCGTTCCTACGTGCTCAAAGTATATTTTGTTCCTTTGAAAGTTTTTTTTTCTTTATTGAAAACTCACTCGCAAGATCGTAACCACGCACTAAATATCTTGCAAAACTAGTAACCACGCTCTGCTACCATGTTAAGGAAATTCGAGGATTTGGGAATACAAATAATTGACTATATTTCCCACGCAACAGTTATACATCTATATTACACTCTGAAGAACGTCTTGCACGCACGCTTGTCGCCAATCGACTATCCTAGATTCCTCTGCCACAACATATTATCTTTCTTCTTTTCTTTTCTTTTGATCTTTTAAAGCCCTAAATCGCTGGCTATTTTGTATACTATATATTTTGTACACTCAATTACTCTGTAAGTCATAAGTACATATGTTTTACAACGTTATTTGTCATATTTCAGTTAAACCCCAGAAAAGCCAGAAATATATTTGCAGCGTGTTTTAACGCGTCCCTGGCAAAGATCTGAAAAACGAGTTGCGACACAATTTAAAGCGACAAATAGCACCGCGTATCTCGTTGTGGTAACACACGGTTCGCCAGCTTTTTAAAAGCGCTCTCCGTTTGCTTTTTCCTCTCTTCCCTGTCTCTTCGTTTTTTCTTAACGAGCAAAACCATTTTCGCGAGGACGAGAGTACGGAAATGACGTACTGGCAATTTTGTTTTGTGATAATACAAGCAGCTTGGTTTCAGTGAATTAAACTTGGGCCCAAGCTTCTACTTATCCCTACCTTCCTTTCCTTTATTTTCCCTTCTATATCCCGTGTTACTCGTGAAGACGAATAATGGTTCAGATAGATGATAGGCAGATTTTCGAGAACTAAATAAATATACGGTCGCGGATCGGTATCCTTTACCCCTCATTGCGGATCGAGTCGCGAGATTGCAAAAGCGAGATATTTTATTATTCTGGACATGGCCGGTGGGTTTCTCCAAATCCCTATTCATCCTAATTCTAGGAAGTATACAGCATTGATTACCCTCGATGAACAATTTGGATAATAAGTTGTTGTTTTCTTCGAATTCTTTTGTGCCTTTGTTCGATCCATTCTAAGTCGATCTAAGAAAATAGATAAAGGGAGGGAGGGGCAAAGCTAGTTAATCTGGAAAGAATCCAAGCGTCAATTTCAAGCATTTACAGAGAATCAAGCGGGCTGGTTAAGGTCGTGAGTTGAGCAATTATCCCGCGTTAGGTTCAATCAGGTTAGTCCCACGCGAAATTGATCCAACCATGCGAAAACGAGTGTATTCTGATTTCTGTTGCAGATACTTCTGGCTTGTGCATTTCTTTTCGCTTTTCGTCGCTACTTACGACTCTTACGACTTACGTCTTACGACTAGGAACATGTATTGCAGTTTGAAACTTTACATGAGAATGATGATGATTGCGGTCTGTATACCGCCAGCATTTCTTTTCATCCTTCCATTACAGACTGGTAAGTTGATACTGATTAATTATGCGATCGAAATCCTATATAATGGCTACAAAAAATATTTGCATCATTATTCTCGTTTCCTAATGAATCGCTGTTTTAATCAAGTTTTATATTGCATCAAATTTCTGTAGTTACACGAAAGTACTAAATTATAGAAAACTTGATATACACGGATTTAATTAATTGATAAATTAGTCAATATATAGGCATTATTATTTCACGTGAAATTTTACAACGTCAAAAACCTAATATTCCTGTACGAGCAGTATTAATCACAAATTGTGAGAATGCCTACTGATAAGGAAGAAAGATAATATAGAAAACGCAGACTTGTGGAAAGAGAATCCCTGACATTAGACACGAATACGCGATTTCACGAAATATTTTATGGTATATCTAAGATAGAGAATATATATAGAGTACATATAAGTATATATAGAGTAAGAATATATATATAGAGTATATATAAGTACCAAAAATACATCCTAAGACGTGTATGCGATCTACGCTGTATGGGACGTGTTATAAATGGTTTCCGCCACTCAACCGCATTTGAATTTGTGAACACGATCGAACAATTGACACGAATTATTAATTCCCGTCTCTACTCTAGTAACGATTTGCTTTGGAACGAGGTCGAATCGTTCTGATTCCGCGCATGATTAACAAATAATTACAGAGGACATCAATTACTTGGATGGTCTTCCTGAAACTTGATCCAGTTTCGAGAAAATGAAAAATTCGTTTCTTCTCTTTGCTTCCCTGTTCCTTCTTTCCTCCTTTTTCCCTTTTTACATCGCTTTGTTTTACATCGCAATTTACATTTATTTGTAAAGTTTGAATCTCCTCGATATTGAAGATGTTGAAGCTGCAAGTATGTATTTCATTTTAATCCATTCGAGACCGAGATTTAATTGTAAGACGATACCTAGGTGTCGGTACGATCTGAATGTTTAGTTGGAATGATTCTGTGTTTTACTCTCTCCAGGGTATCCTTTTCATACTTTGATTTTAAATCGATGACAATCTTATATAGTATGCCTCATATTTTTTTTTTTTTTTTTTTTTTTTTTTTTTTATATCGGTGACTGCCATATTCTCTTGAGTTTCCAAATCGTAAAGAATCTTTCCCCAGGGATTGGTCAACTGTGTATGCCCCCATGCGACGTAACTTGCTGAAGGAACACGAGCCGGTGATATGCAGGCAACGTATAAGTGATTATCATTCGCTCTGGAACGCTGAAGTAATGACCAGTGCAGTGGTCCAGTGGTCATATTGAATGCCGCTGGATATATCAGCATTTGGCAACCTAACCCAGAGAAGCAGGAAATATGAAGCCACCGAATACCAATTAACTTCGTAGTTGCACGGTTCACATTCCATCATTTCTGAATATGCGAGGACAGTCCTCTTATTGTGCTTTTAATTCTTTTATTTGTTTCATTTTCAGCAAATATACTGATTTTTTAAATTAAGCTTCTTTTTATACAGAGTTACAGATTATATTAATTTTATATAGAATATATTTAAGAAAGATATTTAATTTTTTGCTAGTTAAGTATTGATCGATTAAGTTACTGTACCTTTGTTACGATAAATGCGTGCCATTTCCTCGAATCTAATATCATAGCAAATGCCAATACCTATTTTGCAGCCCTTCACGTCGAACGTCGTTAGGGAGTTACCAGGACTGAGTGAATCACTCTCTCGAAAAGTAATCTTATTAGGAATGTCGATGTCGAATAGATGTACCTAATAACATAAAAATGTAGTCGCTAATTCTATTGCTGCAACTTTTGTAATTTAATATCAAAGTTACCAACTCCTAAACTTTAATTATTTTTTATTTAATAACTGACAGCGTTTTTATCACTTTCTTTTATTAAAAAATCTTATCATTTAATAATGTTTAAAAAGGAGAAAAAATAAGTATAATAATATTTTAAGTATGTGAAAAATTTATATTACACATTACAACAAAAATGGGCGTTTCCCGTATCATAACGTATTTTATAAACCGTAAATTATAGAATTGGTTATAGTATACGTATGTACATATGTATATTCCTAAATTATTCCTAGATAGAGTCACTTTCTTCACCCCAATATTTTCAAATCCAAAGCCATAAAGGAATATATTACTTACCTTTCGGTGTTTTGCTATCAAAGTTCCATCGGGACCCCAAATAGTACAGGTATTGTACAATTTATCGCCCTCTATTTCAGGCATCGTACCACCAACTACATAGATGTTGTTTTCTTTAGCTGCGTTCGATGAAGCAACGCTCGTTTCACCATCAGGAATACTCTCGGCGTATTTTCGAAAGTACTCTGCATTGCAATATTTCAATTAATGAAAAATAACTGTCTTTTGTTCCAACCATAAATTAAATTGAAATGTTTGTCAGTTTTTTATTTTTTAAATTATTAAAATAACTAAGTTTTATATTTCGACTTAATTAAATATGCAATTACTTAGCTAATAGTATATATAATAAATTGTTTCTACAGGTTCAAAATGAAAAATGAATATTTAGAAATATTTAATTACGACAATGCTATTTGTGTTAGCATCAGTGGCTTGTTACTCAACGACTTTGCTAGTACTTTTTCAAACATAAAGTTAGTTTTCAATTAACACTTATACTAGAGGCGGAATTATAAATGCAAAATAATTGATAATACTAATTTATAAGTACCTAATTATTAGTATCTTAAAAAATATATTTATACAAAAATCACGATAATCATGAAAATGGGGAAATCCTATATTCTCGAATCAATTCACAATTTATTTTGTATATTAATTAGATTCCGCGCTCATCAGTACGTACTCACTGGCGACATCGAGAAAATGTATCGGCAATTCCTCGTACGACCAGAGGATCGGAAATATCAAAGGATATTATGGCGCAGCGTGAGTGGAGAAACAGAAACATATGAGCTTAACACCGTAATACTCTTATCATAGAAATAGAAGCAGTCCTCAATTCCCGCCCGCTAACTCCTATCTCCACCGATCCAAATGATCTCCTAGCCCTCACTCCCGGACATTTCCTCATTGGCGATTCATTAATGTGCTTACGTGATCGAGATTTCAGAGACATTCCATCGAACCGACTCTCCAAATGGCAGCATATCCAACAGCTTAAACAACATTTTTGGAACCGCTGGCATAAGGAGTATTTGAACGAGCTAACCAACCGCAATAAATGGAGCAAGGGTGGACACAGCATCCAAAAGGGCACAATCGTCATCCTCAGAGAGGACAACGTTCCCTCCATGCATTGGCCTCTGGGCCGAGTTATCAAGGTTCATCCAGGCGCCGATGGTGTCATCCGGACAGCTACAGTTCAGACGGCAAAGAGCATTTTGGATCGGGGCGTCAAAAGGCTTGTCCCACTGCCAATTCAACCCGATCTCGAGAAACCCGAACAACTAGCCACCGAGACGAAATAAGATGGGAACTTCAACCACACCTCCCTAGTTTGATCGGTACCCTCTCAACGGGGGGAGAATGTTACGCCATGCGGCTTACCATAGGTCATATTCTTAACTATCGATCGCGGCACTATAATGTCGCAGACGGATCGTCGCGTCTGCCCGGCAAACAAACATTGTAGTGGCAAGCGCATGGTTCATTAAGCAGGGCGACTTCCAGAAACGTCGACTCGTGGCCCGTATTTTACCTCGCAGTAAAAGAATGTGGCGTGATCCGAACGTAGTGGGGGTCACCTTCCAGAAAAAACGAAAAAAATCGAAAGGCGTTCAGAACTTTTCCAGAAGTCGAACCGTCAACACATGTGGTATGTCGCGCATTACTTATCAACCAAAACGCAGTTACATTTTTTTTGTTCCATTTATATCTTTCTAGTTAATAAGTTGTTGAAATAAACATTAATTTATTTGTGTTAATTCTGTGGAATTTCATTGAACTACCCTTATTATCATAATCGAAATAAGGGGATCGATCAGTTCGTGGCGTCGATTATTTAATCGTAACGGGAACTTACAACTCTCGTTGACGTGCTATCTCGCGATCGCGTCTCTCCGCGAACGGTCGAAACAAAATGATTCACTAAAAACTGTCCTGAATTCCTAAGAATTTATTTACCGCAAAACTGACAAAGTGTTTATTTAAAAAATGAGGTTGAAGGTAGTCCTTTTCTTTCATTTCATTCATTTTCATTTTCTTTCTTAAGTATGGCTAACACAATATCTAATCAATTAAAAGTTTATATTTTCACGTGAAAAGTTTCTTTAGATAATTATTATCAACATGATGACTAACTCTTACGGATTAATACGTGTCTGTAGGGCAATCCGGTGGACTTGATCGGCTTCCTACTTCGAAAGTTGAGTAATCGGTGTCGCTTTCTTACGCATCTTTGAACTGTATAAATGTTTTAAAATTGTTTGATCCAGAATGTACCACACCGGACAATCAAGAAGGCAGGTGCCTTGACTACAGAAAATGTAAACCTCTGCAAGAAATATGGCAGATACAGTACCGTACAGCCACCGATTTTTATAGACGATCAGTGTGCAGATACCAGGGCAATGTTACGATCGTTTGCTGTCCGAACGATCCAAACAAAGAGAAGAGAGAAATTTTAATAAAAACTGTGTATAAGTATAAGGCTTTGCGACCACCATACTGTGGTTTTAGCAACGTCTCTCATACCAGGGTGGTGGTCGATGGTAAACCAGCTGAACTTGGTACGTTTTATGTCTTTCTTTCCGATTAATAATAAGCCATTTACTGCAAAGAATGAACTTTAAAGGCATTAAACAGCACATCAATGTACATTTCAATTAGACTAAATAATAATGCTATGATTTTATCGGTAGTAACTTTACTTATTAACTTGAATTATTTCTTTCTTTTACTTCATGTTAGGAAGAGTATCTTTTTGCTCGAAATAAAAAATTGATATAGGAGTAATAATATGGATAGAGATCAAAAACTGTTAGGGCAGAAATTACACGTTTGAACTTTATAGTTCAGTATAGTTCAAATAGAAATTATATAGAATTATTTAATAATTTGTATTCCACTGGAATAAAAATTTAATTTCTGTCTTTATCAAATCTCTATTTCAGAGTATTTGTACGTATGTACTTATCGTCTGCTGTATGATCGAATATCGAATAGGTAATAATCGTTGTTACTCGTTATGTGAGAAAAAATTATGTATATTCACAACTATGACTATTGCATTTTAGGCGCTTGGCCATGGATCGTTGCATTAGGTTTTCGTAATCCCCGAAACCCAGACAAACCACTATGGAAGTGCGGAGGTTCCCTGATATCGGCTAGGCATGTTTTGACCGCAGCACATTGTGCACATATGGATGGAATAGAAAACATACACAATCATAATATTGCCATTCTTAGATTGGTGGAGGAGGTGCCATTTTCGAGTAAGTCCTCAAATATATATATATATATATATATATATATATATATATATATATATATATATATATATGCTATTGAGTATTACTGAAGTATCATATCCTGAAATTTCTTACTGTACACATATATTGTGTCATAAAGCGTGTACAATTCTTTCTCATACTTTTGGTCATTCGTTTCCTGCATTTTCATTTATTTTTTTATTTTTCAGGGTACGTATATCCCATTTGTACGAAAGAGCTCCTGCGAAAGAGCAACTTCGTCGGCTATAACCCCCTTGTTGCTGGATGGGGAGCATTAAGATATAGTAAGTGATATCAATTTTATAATAAAATTAAACAGTTCCAGTCTTAAATATCTTTCTTATTTTCTTCGTAGGACGACCACGACGTAATGCATTAATGGAAGTACAAATGCCAGTGATTAAGAACGCCGAATGCAAAATAGCTTATTCCAAATTTCCTAATGCACCTGATGTCACTGATGGTATAATATGCGCCGAACGTGCTCAGGGTGGAAAGGATTCTTGTACGGTAATTAAGTTACAGAGTTACTACAAACTATACGGTATCTGAAGACACGTCAATTCGAATTAACATCAAATCGACGTCTTAAACATTAAAAATAATAGATAAACACAATTTAATAGTTTTGCCCACTTCTCACACCTCGTTATGGTATTTAATCTAATTTCCTCCTAATCTTAGTTTTGCTCAAAATACATATAACATGTACGTTATAAATTGGAGTATTTCAATACACAAATCAATAGAAGATTATTACTGTATATAAGTATAATTTTAATACAATTCGATCGATATATTTCAGTATCTTTGATTAAAAATTTAACGATCCTTTCAGGCTGACCGCGGCGGACCACTGCTGATACAACATGAATTAACCTCGTATTTAATAGGTATTGTGTCTTATGCTTATAAGTGCGGCACAGCTGGGTATCCCAGCGTTTACACTAGGGTCACATCGTACCTTGACTTCATTCTCCAAGCGATGCAATAATATGATATTACTGTTCCATAAATATCATTGTGTAAAAAACGTAAAGTTGGATTTTCTTATTGTGGAGATAAGAAACAGCTCAAATTTACATTGTTTTGTACGTTACAAATTATAGGCTTAAAATGTACGAAATGTAACTTTGAAACGACACTAATTTTTTACGCACGATAAACCTCCACGACTTAGGTATGTAAAGATGATAAACGTATATTAATTCTATTAATTTGGTAATAATAAACCAACTTTCTGAGAAGTTCTGTAAATTTCGTTTCTGTTGTATCAAGAGAATAATGGAATATTCCACTTAGATCGTATACTTTTTGTATGTACGTACAAAATTTTCCGGCTAATCTAAAACGCTTCATAAGATAGAGAGCTTCTGGAAATTCGGACACAGAGAGTGCATAAAATACACGATAAGTCTCGTGTCTTTCAAAATTACTTTTTATTCGCTAAAAACGTCCTGTGTACTCATGCAATCACATGCAACCTCGAAACTTCACTTATTTTTTATCACTTTCCAATTCAATACACTGTTTCTGCATTTTTGACTATATGTAAGAGAAATTTCCATTCAGCCAAAAGTGTACTTACAGATTATAGATTCCTATACGACTCTCAGTAAAAATTTATCCGCACTCCAGATAGTTAAAACTTCTGTCGACCGTATTGATCCATCTGCACTCTTCGTATGACGTCAATATCTGTTCAGTGCTGCTGCGCAGGTTTCTTTGTGTTACGTCAATTCGTTTGTGACCGTTGCGCGAGTAATGGCGCTTTGCAATGGTGATTTGCAGGAAAACAGTGCAGAATGCTGTGATTCGTTTCTTGTGGTCGGAGGTTATGTTTGATGCCTATATTTATCAAAGATTTAATGCACATTATGGAGAAAGTGTTTTGTCACGAAGTGTGTTTGAATGGGCACAAAGGTTCAAAGAAGATCGCACAAGTGTTATGAAAAAACAGGTGGACGCCCGTCCACATCCACGTTGACAACATTGAACGTGTTCATGAACTTATGCTCTATGGAATAGGCGAGTGACACTGGATAATGTGGCAAATCATTTGCAAATCAGCCACGGCTCTGCTTATGCAATAGTGCACGACAGATTTGGGTTTTAAAAAGTTTGTGCGAGATGGATGCCGAAAAAGCTGATGAAAAGGTGAAGACGACGATGCATTCGTGGTTCGCAGCTCAGCCCAAAACATTTTTTAATGAGAAAATACGAAGGTCCTTCGGCAAATGGACAAAGTGTATACAGAAATTGAGTGATTATGTCAAAAAATGATGTATGTCTTTTTTGACAATTGCTTAAAATAAATTCTACACCGACAGAGCGGGTAACTTTTTACTCACCCTCGTAAGACACTTAAATTTCCAATCTATTATGATGAATAAAAGAGCTTATACTATTAAATCTAATTGTATTTTGTTGCATGAGAGTACACGTGTATGTGATGTACATTACCTTTATATCCCCTTGAACGCTTCAATATTGCGCATATATACTATATTTTGTACAGCTTCTATAAAATTTCGTATGTTTGTTTAGGCTGTTAATCTAGAGGCTGGAGTACAAAGAAGTGGCACAATGATGTGGGCTGATGACATTTATAATTATCAAGGAATCACCCCTACATTCGCTCAGGTATATATCGTTGACTATAATGTATTTAACATATATGATTGTTAGAATATTAATAATTAATTTTTAATTCTATCAGAATTTTAATGAAACTGTCCCTTGGGAAGGAAGAACTGATACCTTGATATCACGGTTTGTACATCCTATATATACGACAAATTTTAGAACATTATATAACGAAGAACCAGATCGTCGTGGCCATGTGATGTGAATAAAAGGACTTGAATTTGATGATATTTTTATAATGTTAGATAACATAACTAAGTATCTTCACAGTAAGATAGGATGACATCTTAATGTTGTTCACTTGAGTGATGATATTATAAGGAAAAGTGTAATATCACAGGTAGGATGATTCATAATTTAGAACTACTAACTCATGTATGTATTAAAAATTAAAGAAATATATTAAATTTTATAGGATATTTATGTTTAGTAACCAGTAATTCAGAGATTGGTATTCATGGTTACTATAACGAGGCTGTAGAAACGCACCCTTTCTTCTTTGCAAATGGTCCTGTATTTATGTCTAAGCCGAAACTGGAACCTCTGAATAATTTAGATTTATTCTTGTTATTTTCTAAAATACTTATCTACAGTATACCATAAGGAATGATACCGTATCGCACCTAATCAAGTGCCTTAAGAAACATCAACAGGATATCACAGTAATCCCGTATCGACTGATATGTAAGTAAAAGTTATGTGTCATTGTTACACACAGTTATGTGTTAGTGTTATACACAGTTATTTATCATTTTCTATTAATTCAGTTGTAGCCACTACAATATCTATGACACTGGTAGTAATTATGAGAACAATAATGATGTGTTCTATAAGAGGAAATGATGATTAGGAACAAAAACTTACAGGTAAGTCAAAGTATATGTTATTTGCCATTTGAAAAGAAAGTTACTAACTTGGAATTTTTTGATAAATAATAATTGTATCATACGTACTTTTGAATTCGTGCAAGAACATATGTAATTTTGAAGTAGTTATTATTAGGAAATTGTTAGACGCGAACAGTATGCGAAAAGTTAGTATGCAGTGTAATAATTATCAATCAAAACACAAGAATTAAATTCTTGAGGAAAAAATTTCCGGAATTTCTTATTTACATGATTATAAAGAAATCCATAATAAAAAGGAGCTGCTTTCTAATACTTCTCTTCCTTGTAATGCCTGCGTTAATAATAACGAGGTTCGACTTTTTGTTTTTAGAGGGATACTGGAAAATTTGAAAGTACAGTACCATTGGGAAGAAAATCACGATATTGAAAACGATATTTGCAAGTAAATTTCCAAAAAATCTGTTTTCAAATTTTCGCTTTCTATTTCACATTAAAAGAAAGGGAGGGCTGCCTTCTTTTTCTGCAAGACAAAACAAACATTCTGAATCTCGTATCAATGAATGATGTCAATAAGTTATTTTTCTTTTCAGATTGAACAATATTCCAGATTTATTCATAATTTCATACTACGCGAAGAATAGACTTTTCATAGGTATATAAAGGAAATATTAAGTATAGGAAAACTCTTTTTCGTTGTAGGTGACATATGCTTCACGGTTGAACACATGTATTTTTGAACACATATAAATGAAAAAGTACTCTTATGGAGAAAAAGAATTGATACCTTCGATTGACATTAGATAATGTATATAAACTTATGAACAATCACTATCAGTTTGTATCTTAGGTGCACACGCAGATTTGTTGGAGTTCTTATAAAATGTACTTCCTGTACGAACGTTTTATTCTTCCAAATTTTACGATACTATGTCTCATATAATAACTATATGGATTAAACGTAATATAAATGATCCGAAAATAGACTCGAACGACATTAATTGTCTTTCTATTTATACCAATATCGAAAATACAAGTAAAGCTGGAGCAATAGTATGCAAGAATGGACTATTTATTATTTTAAACCAAATCATAGCATATTCAGAATGCACAGTATTATCATGAAATGTAAATGAATCAGTTGTAAACGAACGATTTTACTGTAAAATCGTTGCCTCCTTTTTTTCATCTGAAATATAGCAGCAATGAGTACATTCTTTTAATATATAATAAAACGAGATATCTTTATAAAGTTACATATGTCATCACTGGTAACTGTTATCTCGTATGACACCAAATATACCGTTAGTATGGAATGATATTTTTATGAAGATATACTTTAATGATAGATTTTATGAATGAAACGTTATATAAGAAAAATTATCTCTTGTTATTCTATGAAGTGTAGTAGCTAATGAAGATTAATTTTACGAAGTATTAGAGCAAAAGAGAATTAAAAAATTAAAAAGATCTAAATAAGATTGTTCGTGTGGCTTAATTATCTCAATTCTGGTACACCACTTGTTACATTCTAACTAATTAGCGCTAAACAATAACTTGCAAATATTAAAGATATTAACACCTTAATATTAACACCTAAAGGTTTTCAGGAAATTTTATAATACTTGATTATTGTATATCTAGTCATTGATTGATAAAATTTCTTGTATAAGCATAGATCGAGGTTGACGTCATACGCAGATTGCATTACAGGTATCGTTTTAATTTATTTTATGGCTAGAATCGTTTGAATATTATACGAATAATTATTTCCATTCGAACGATTAATAAATCACGTACCTATAAAAGATATATTATGAAAAAGACGTGACGAAACAAAAAAATATTGGAAATTCCGTTGTCATTAGATCAATTATTTTTGCAATGATTTTTATTTCCATGTAATTACATATGAAATGGGTAATTCATTAACATCTCCTCGAATCGAATATAATTCGTTACACTTCACAACGATTCAAATAATGGACGGGAAATATATAATAACTTTCCTGTCCTTGCGTTAAAATAGTATTGTACAAATCAGATGATACAACCTAACCCCAACCTAACCCCAAAAAACCCAATTACATCCACATTGCATGACAGCACACTTGCAATGGATTTTTGTGATTTCAATGTCACAGACAATGACACAACTAATCAGAACACGTTCGAGGCTACAGACATTGAAATTACCGCGTGTTTAATACGTTTAAAGCATAAATCTAAATTTCACGCGATTATTTCTTTGTACATTGTGAAACTCTTAAATTATCTTAATCGAATAAATAATCCTAATGTAATAAAACATCTTGAAATAGACCTAGATATCTGAAACAGAAACTCGAAGGATAAGAAATCCTAAAAGGTACTAATCCTAAAATAACAAACTCCTAAATAATAAACAAGTGATAAAACCTGTTATAAATAATAAACCTAATAAACCTTAGGAATAATCAAATCCTAACTAATCGAAAATAAAATAAGGCAAGCAATTCTTAATCTTTCAAGTAATTTTTCCGAAAACACAGAAAGATAGAGAAATTAAAAAGACGCAGCACAAATTGCAGCACAATGAAAGTTTCAGAGCGATGAATACGATCGTATTAAACTAAATAATTTTCAAAAGTGAAATTACACTGAAACGTATATCGATGATATTTGTCATTTCTACGATCTGTTTCGCTTGATCGTGCTTCTTTTCTGATGTAAATTCAATTTATAATACGAACTAAGTTTCCTTTATTATTATTAGTCCTGCGTCTTTTTAATTCGTCACTTCTTTTATTTCAGAACAATGACGGGCTCCAAGATGCTGTTCGGATGTTTGGCGTTAATTGCTTTTCTGCATCCATTAGTTCACGTTTGTACTTCGAGTAGTACAGCTCAAGGTTTGTACTTCGAGTTGTCTTTTTCCATGCACTTCAAATTCCAATACGATCTGGTCACGTGGCCTTCGTACAATTTCGAAATTTTACCTGTTTGGTAATCGTCAATGAAAAAAGAAGTTATGCGTGACCTCAACACATTGAAACAATTTTTATGATTTTTTATTTGCCGGTTGGTCAGCAAGTTAATGGAAAAATTTCACTTAACTATTCGCGTTAATTTCTTCGGTTTAACTTTTGGGAAATGCTTCGTTAGCTTCGGGAATATTCCAACGATTCGTTTTACGTACAAAATAAGCATGATAAATATTACATCACGGTAATGTAATATCGGAATATATTAAAGGTGTAATTTTGTTCGATTAATTATAATTTATTAATAATGGATTGAAAATACAGATATTAGTTAGACAGAGAAACGATGTTTGATTAACAGGAAAACTAAATGCAACGCTCGTATTTACAACAAATAACTTGACAACTATTTGGTAACTCTCTCTCTCTCTCTCTCTCTCTCTCTCTCTCTCTCTCTCACTAGCAACTCTAACACTCGACAACACTCGCAACTCAATTCTAACGACTCTATGCTTCGACGTCTCGATCAACTCTGATTCTCGCAACACGCACACTTTTCGATTCGCCTTGGATAGCGAAACCGTCCTTCTTCTAACGTTGTCTATTGTTTCCCTCATACCTATGTAAGAACTACCAACTACGTGCCTTTAGTCACGTAGGCACTCTTAAATGTAGACGAACCACAGAAACACGACGTACACGGGTTTTCTATTTTCAGCCGATCTCCAATCAAAGCTATTCTACGATATTACAATCGGCCTTTCCTGACAATCACATCTGCCCTCAGATGTGCTCATCATCGCCGCTCGCACTTACATCACTATCGTCAGCATTCCACCATTTCATGTGATCGGCTGCCGTGGAAGTTGTACGTGGCCCTTCGTGCTCCCCCTCTCGCTGCACTATGCATCGGTCATTTTGCAGGACTTTTATCACCCGATACGGTCCAAGAAACTTCGGATGCAGCTTTAGCCCGGGACCCCTCTGCATCCTCTCGATTGCCACTAGATCTCCCGTCCTGTATGCTGTCGCCTTCTTGCGTCTCCTGTTATACGCCCGCTTGTTTCGGATTTGGATCTCCTCAATCCGTCTCTTTGCGTCCGCACGCAGCTGATCTCGTTCCTCTTGGAACACCGCGGCCTGGTCGTCCTCGATGCTACTGCTCCTCTTTCGCTCTTCCTCTATCTTCCTCTCCGTTGTTTGTTTACCCATTTCACTCTTGTCAGGGGCTTTGATCGTCGTGGCAGCATCGTGACATTTTCGTAGGCTCGGTTCGTACATGGAAGACGTTGACAACTTACCATCTACCGAGACTATGATCTCTTCTTTTTCGAAGGTCTTCACGTTCATCGTGTCCTCGACAATCCCATCGTCGTCCTCGTCATCCACATCCTCTGTATATCGAATCTTCGTATCGATATTATTGGAGGGATTCCGCACGTGCGACTTCCCTTGTCTTTTCGTTCGCCTTGCATTCACTCTCTTCGAGTCTATCCGAAAACTTGAAACAACCCTCACACCCGCAACGCTATCCTTCTCAGTAAATTCGCAAATATCATCAACAACATCCTGTTGCTGTTGTTTAGCCAGATTCTTCCTCCTCGTGATGTTCGCTAAGTCCTCCTGCTGGCCGCAAGAATCCGACGAGGACACCATCTCGTGGTCCACTTTACCAATCACCACGTGTCTTGCCACTATTCTCCGTTCCTCCGACACTTGCTGCACAGCTGCCCGATACTTCTTCAAAACTTCTGCTAACTCTTCTTTATTTTCTTCCAATTGCGACAGTAGCTCAGTTCGTTCGCGACTAGCTACATTAACACGATCTTCTGCTTCGGAACGTTGCCGCAGTACTTCCTGCAACGAAGCCTGCGTCTCATTCAGTTCTTGCTCCAGTGCCTGTTTCGCTTTAACTGCAACTGCTCTAGCGCATTCTGCATCTTCTAACTGGTTCTTCAGCTGTCGTAAAGCTGCTTTACCCGTCGAGTCACCTTTCGATCTCTCCAGCATCGTTTGAGCGTCTCTTAGCAATGCTTTGGTTCTCTTCAAATCTCTTTTTAGCCTATGTTGCATGTCCTTAACGTGCGACAAATCTATCTCACTCGCCTGTGTCTCTACATCTATCTTGAGGACTTCCGGACACTCATCGGGATTTTCGTCCTTTATTCTACTAATAAAAGATTCTCCCCCTTTTATACTTATTTCAACAGTGTCCAAAAAGTCTGCGCCAATAATAAGCGAATGTTGCATCACTGTGTCTGGAACTACGTGTATGGTTATACAGTACGACTCATTGTCTATAATAATGTTCGTCGAAAATTTCCCGAGCGTAAAATTCCTTCCGGAACCGACACCGCGAAATCCAACGATTTCCCGACTTAATCTGGGCGCTCCGATTTTCACATGCTGATCTGCTCGCATTAGAGTCAGCTCACTACCGGTGTCTATCAACGCGCTCAATTCGAAATTTTCCATCTTAACATCCTTACCATGCCTTGTTTGTAACGACCGAAACACGCTGTAAACTTTTTTTGAGGGCTCACCCAAATTGTCGCAACTTGATGCGATGTGTCCGTACTCCCTACATTTGAAGCATTTAGGTCCTCTCGACTTGCTCGGACACTCCGCACACACGTGCTCCGCATCACCGCAATTGTAGCATCGCGCCTTCCTCGCATCTCCAGATCGACCGGGTTCCTTGTTCCTCTCGGTTTCGGACAGCTTCGCCACCGGCTTTACCCTGCTACTCTTCGGCTCCTCAAATTTCGTCCTCATCTCCATATCTCTTCTTATCGCTTCGTAGCGCCTGAAACGCTCTTTTAATTGCTCGATATTCCTGGCTCCGTATAGCACAGTCTTGTTCGCGACCTCGTCGGGAATGCCTTGAATAATGTAGTCTATCAAGGATTGCGTATCAATCCTTCCTTGTTTTGCAATCCCGCACATGTGATACATATATTGTTGCAGACTCTCATCTGCTTTCTTCTTTCTATGGGATAACTCGCCATGTATCTGTTGGTCTCTTACTACATTTTCAAACTCATTCCTCAACGCCTTTTTTAGCTTTGCCCAGAACTTCGCGCATCGCTCTTGTCGTACGAAGGCCTGAGCGGAGCCTGCGAGTAATTTCTTAGCATAGGCCACCATGTGGGCGTCTGACCAACCCCACACTTCTGCCATTTCCTCGAAGTCTTCCACCCATTGATTTACACTCAGCAGATCATCCCCGCTGAATTTCTCTAATAAGCCTTCCACGTCTGTAAGACTCAACATCGAACCGACGCATGCCTTCTGCTGATACTCATCGCGGTCCTGATACACCGCTCGCGTGCCTCTCCTGTATTCTCGCGCGCCTTGTTTATCGTCCTCGCCTTCACTTTCGTCGGAGCTCTCTTCTTCCGACGATACATCGTCTCCTTCTAGGGCCGCCTGTAGCCGCGCGCGTAGTTCGAATTTTCTTCCCGTTACCTTCAACCCCAAGCTAACGAGACGCGCTCTCAGCTCTTTCGTCCTCAGCTTCTCGAGGTCTTCCTCTCCCTCTTGACTGCGTTAGGCTCGACTGCTTGCTTCTTAGATCTCGCTGGTTTGTTGGTTCTTCGCCACGCTTCGAATCCTTAGGAGTAGATCGACCAGGTTTGCACGCTCTGTTCAACCTGGCAACCAGCACTGATCTCGCACCGGATATAGGCAGATTCATCTGTGCGAGCTTACTCCTCAGCTCCTCCAGCGTCAAATCCTCTTCATCCGACAATCGTTCGTCTTCAACGTTTGCCATTTTATTCTATTCTTTTCTACTCCCGCAGAAATAGCTCCGTTAAATCGTATCGTTTCTCTGTCTTATTCAATCCCGGACGAGCCCCCACTTGTAATATCGGAATATATTAATAATGGATTGAAAATACAGATATTAGTTAGACAGAGAAACGATGTTTGATTAACAGGAAAACTAAATGCAACGCTCGTATTTACAACAAATAACTTGACAACTATTTGGTAACTCTCTCTCTCTCTCTCTCTCTCTCTCTCTCTCTCACTAGCAACTCTAACACTCGACAACACTCGCAACTCAATTCTAACGACTCTATGCTTCGACGTCTCGATCAACTCTGATTCTCGCAACACGCACACTTTTCGATTCGCCTTGGATAGCGAAACCGTCCTTCTTCTAACGCGTTTTTAAAACGCGATGGCGCTATCACTTTCTAAAAGCGTCGTCTTTACATTTCCGATGGCCACGGGCACACCCGACTGCCAGATATACAATGTATTATAAGAGTATCATTACCATACTTTTCATGAAAAGAGCAATTTTTCTTGATAACTATACTCTGTAACATAGATTGAAGTCGCTGATTTGATCCCTCTGATATCGTTGTCTTATGAGAGTCTCGCCTGGTCTTGATTGGTTCTGTTGACTCTTATCGTTGTGAAAAATCGATTCGTTGTGTACCTTTTTTGTATAGAGAATTATTTTGTGGTAGAATATAATGTTGTTATATTTGTGGTCTTTACTTTACTAATTTTGTCACTGAGCCGCTCTTTGGTTCGTTGAGCGATTCATATTCCGCATATATTCCGTACTTGCTTCGCTTGGTACTTTTATAATTTTCGCAGTTACAATAAAAAATTTAATTCTTAACAGATTAAAGATTTAACCTCTTGCTTTATAGTGTACAATAATTTTTTTTTTTTTTTTTTGTATAGGTTATGTGATCCATAGTTTGAGTAAGTAGTACACATATATATATATATATTTACCTGACAAGCTTTCATTTCAATCTATATTTAAGATTAATATTTTATCAGTTTCTGTTCGTAACAACATCGAAGTAGTCAATAAGTTTGAAGAGTATAATTAAGGAAGTTATGAAGCAAGAGGTTAAGAACAAATTCTGAAAGAGGTTATGTACAACTCAGTAGTACTGCTTTACATTACTTTGCGAATTACTTTTCAAGCATAAAAATAGTTTAACAGCCACTTATAGTTACTTCCTTACCATTACATTCATTAAGTTCGTTTGATTTTGTAAACAAAATAACCACTCTGACCAGTCTCTTATTTAAAATAGAATTATTTTGTCATATATCCAACAGTTTACTTTCTCTTCGTAAATATTATTAATAATTTTATCAATTTCGTATACTTCCATCCTTCGTATAAGTGACAATGAATCAGAAGAGTTTCATAGCAATATTGAACAACATACAGTCAACTACAACACCATTAGATACATCCACCATACAGTCAACTACAACACCATTAGATAACAGCAATACAATAGATTATAATTTTCTACGTGTCATTGATTCATCATCATCATTTTCCATTTTTTTAGCATATGTAAAAACGTATCTGACGTAATCTTACCTCGCTCTTTGAGTACAAAAATCCATTCAAATGAAACAAAGGGAAAAGAAATAAGAAAACAAACACTCACATACGAATCTTCATTACATAACTGTATGTACTCCTCGAGGTATAATTACTCAGACACGTTACAGCGTACCTTCTTCGTTCCCTGATGGCTGATGTTGATCGTTGACGTTTATAATGAAAGAATTTCGTCAACGGCGCCATTTGGATCCTTGTTGAAAAATTAAAATAGCCGCAACAGCACCATTAAGCTCATCACCCAGAGTAGCTCTTGTTGCTGAGTCGTGGAGGAATTATTATCATCAACGACATAAACTATACCAGTTCCGGTCTTCAGATGGTCCAGGCACTCGAACTCGCAACATCGCTCTCCAACACGGAATTTCTTGCATGTCTGTAGTAAAAAGAAATCGATCAATTGTACAGATCAATCGTCACTCGACTGCTCGAGAATTCAGATCATCCAGAGAATAGAATAGAGACGTGGAAAAATGTAGTGCGATCATCGCAGTGGGAGGAAATAGGGGGATAGGGACCAAATGAATGAACGAGATGTTAAGGACAACTGACGATAAGTTCTTCTTTTGTCGAGAATTGCATGTTTGTGAATGATTTGTGGGTGGTTAGGTGGAGAGAATTGAAGAGTTTGGAGGTTTTGTTTTTTATTTATTTGTTGAAATTACAATCAATTCTCGCGTTGAGAATTTTCAGTAATTTTTCTGGCGTGGCGCAGTGACATGGCTGTTTATTTACAATAAGTTAATACTTATTATAGATAGGTATAATTTATAAGTATTATAAGTAAGTGCATATGCTTAATTTGGATAATTAAATGAATCTAACGTTTAGGTCTAGCGGGTAGTACCTCTTCAGCCTGCGAATCTGGTCCATCGTATCGAGTAGTCCAGTGATTAGGGGGTTTCGGTGTTTCTTGACTCTTTTGCTATATCTGTCGCTATATTTTGCTATTTCCTCTTTGACTGTAGGTATCTTGAGGTCGCGATGGATGGTTTCGTTGGTAACATACCAAGGTGCGTCTATTAAGGCTCTTAGCGTTTTCGATTGGAATCGTCGTAGTATTTCGATGTTGGAGTTACTTGCTGTTCCCTATAGTTGGATTCCGTAGGTCCAGACAGGTTTTATTACGGTCTTGTAGAGGGTAATTTTATTCTGTATGTTTAGTTTGGAGCGTCGGCCCGTGAGCCAATAGAGTTTTTTTAGTTTGTCCTTTAGTTGCTTCGTTTTATCTGAGATGTGTGTCTTCCACGTTAGTCTCCTGTCCAGGGTCATGCCCAGGTATCGGACTGTGTCCCTGCTAGGAACTGTTGCATTGTTGATGGTGACCTGGGGCAGGTTTGTTTTCGAAGCGTGAAGGTTACATGTGAGGATTTCTTTTCGTTGACTTTGAAGCCCCATTTGTGAAACCACTTTTCCATGGAGTCGAGACTTCGCTGGAGAGTGGATGAGGCTATTACCGGGTCTGCGTGGGTAGCTAATAGCGCTGTGTCGTCTGCAAATATCGCTATTGTTATATCGTTTGATATAGGTAGGTCGGCAGTGTAGATGGAGTACAGTAGGGGTCCGAGGACACTACTTTGGGGTATGCCGGCTTCTATTGGGAATGTTGCGGAAGTGGCGTCTAGGCATTTAACCATGAATTGTCTATTGGTTAGGTAAGATTTTAGGATGGAGTAGTAGGGGTGAGGTAGGATCTTTTTAAGCTTGTATAGTAGCCCTTCATGCCATACTTTGTCGAATGCCTGTTGGATGTCTAGGAAAACCGCTGAGCAATATTTTTTCTTTTCGAGTGTTTGGCTGATCGTATGAGTTAAGCGGTGGATTTGCTCTACTGTAGAATGATGTTTTCGGAAGCCGAATTGGTGATCTGGGAGTGTTTTCAAGTTCTCTAGGATTGGAAGGAGTCGGTTCGTGAGCATCTTCTCGAATAGTTTGGACAGGGTAGGTAAAACAAGGTAGGATTGGGCGATAGGAGCTGGTTTCGTATATCGGTTTACCGGGTTTAGGGATGAGGGTAATCAATGAGATTTTCCAGGCTTTAGGATAGTGTTTCAGGCGAAGGATAGCATTAAAAATCGATGTGATGAGTGCTATCCCTTTTGTGGGAAGTTCCTTGATTGCTTTATTGCCTATTAGGTCGTGTCCTGCTGCTTTCTTGGGGTTTAGGCGACTGATTGTTTCTATAGTCTCTGCAGAGGAGAAGGGTTCGATAGGAGGGGACATTTGGAAGGGGGTGTGCAGGTATTCAGTAACGTCCGCGGCGGCTTTGGGGGAATGGGGTTTGAATACTTTTGACAAGTGTTTAGCAAACAGGTCGGCTTTTTCTATAGGGCTTCGCGCCCATCCACCTTGCGGACGGCGGATAGGTGGGATTATTTGTGGGGGGCGTGTGAGTTTCCTGGAGGCCTTCCATAGTGAGTAGTTGGAGTCGGCTGTGGGGGATAAGCTGGCGAGGTATTTATGGAAACAGTCGTTTTTATAGTTTTTTTAGGTTCTAGATAGCTTTCTAGTTGCGTTGTTTAGTTTGCGTTTGTCATCCGGTGTTCTATGGGTCTGCCATACTCTTCTTAGTCTACGTTTTTCTGCTATTTTTTTTTAGTATGTATTGGGGATATTCTTGTTCGTTGTTAGATGGCTTTGTCGGTGTGGGGAGGCGGATTGCGTTTATTATGCTCGTGTTTAAGTATTCCGTGGCTGCTTCGATTTCTTCCTTTGTTTTTAGTGGGGTGAAGGCTGAGGTTGAGTGTGTAAAGACTTCTCTGAAGAGCTGCCAGTTGGTGTGTTGGTTGTGAATGGAGCCATTAGGTGTATTCTCGATGACTGTTGAACTGACTGTTGCTATCACGGGAGAATGATCAGAGGAGAGATCAGCCGAGGAGTTGATCTGGACGTGTCTTGATGGGATATTTTTAGTTATGAAGAAGTCGAGAAGGTCGGGTATTTTGTTGGTGTCAGTGGGCCAGTATGTGGGTTCGTATGTGGTGAAGTATTTGAGGTTGTTGTTTATTATGCTGTTTAAGAGGTTTTTGCCTCTTGCTGTAACCAGTCTGCAGCCCCATTGGATGTGCTTGGCGTTATAGTCTCCTCCAACTATGAATCTATTGCCCAGGGTGTCCAGGAAGTTATCAAAGTCTTCTTTGGCGATGGAGTGTCTGGGAGGGCAGTATACTGCTGAGGTGGTGATTGAGCCATGACAGTCTTCTATTGCTACGTTTGTTGCTTGGAGGTAGTCTTTCTGGAATGATGGAAGTTCGTAGTGCTTAATACTTGCTTTGATTATTATTCCGGTGCCACCGTGGGCCTTTCCGCTGGGGTGTTGGGTATGGTAGAATTTGTAACCATTTATTTTCAGGTAGCTCTTGTCGGTGAAGTGGGTTTCCGATACGAGCATTACGTCGATTTGCTGGTGTTTTAAGAAGAGTTCTAGTTCAAGTTTGTGTTGCGCTAGACCGTTGGCGTTCCAGAGTGCTATGCGCCTTGGTTTTATTTTGAGTCGGGGTGTGCTAATTTTTCCACGATGAGTGTTAGTAGCGATAGCAAGTGATTTATTTGCTCCGATTGTTTCTCTATTAGCTTTTCAAGCCTTGGGGAGTTGACTGTGTTAGGTGGGTTGGGGACACTGTTTTGGGGAAGATTCCTTTGGCTGTTCGGGTTATTTTGGATGCCTTGTACTGCTTGGGCATAGGAGGTTGAGGTGGAGATGAATTTGGTAGGACTGGGTGTTTGGTTGGTTGAGGGGGTTGGGGTAGTTGTGAATTTCGGCGGGCTGGGTGTTTGGTTGGATACCTCTTTTGCTCTGAGCTTAGGGTACCTGTTCGTGTATAGTGTTTTATATGCTGGGCAGCCTTTGTAGTTGGCAGGATGGTCCCCTTGGCAGTGGATGCATTTCGCTGGGGTTTCCGGTGATTTGGCGCATTGGTCAATGGAGTGAGTGCCTGCGCATTTAACGCAGCGGAAAGTATGGTTGCAGTATTTCTGCGTATGACCGTACCTTTGGCACCTTTCGCACTGCACTATTTCTTTTTTCGCGAGCGGTGGTTCGATCTTTACTATCGCGTTCATTAGGCGACTGATGTTGTAGATTTCTTTATTGTTCGGCTTTTGTTTAATGTCTAGGAAGAATAAGGATAACGGGTCTTTCGAGACTCTATGCCTTATATTACTTACGTCGATGACTTCGTGGCCGAGTTTTGAGAGTTCGTATTTGAGTTCGTCTATGTCTGCTGAGTGGTGTATGTTTCGTAGGACCACCCGGAAAGGCCTTTCCTGTTTGAGTTGGTAGGTGTGGAAGTTGGCGTTCAGGGTCCTGAGTGTCTTGGTGAGTTTTCTGTAAGCTTCTGGGTTCGTCGGCAGTATTTTTACTTTATTGTTACTTATCTTAAGGTTATATTCCTCCTTGCAGATATCTCTCTCTAGGGACTTGATCATTGTCTGTATGTCGATGACGTCGTCCACAAATATTGGTGGGGGAGGGGGGATTCTCTGTGAGTGTTGGTTTGGTGGCGGTTCTACGATTTCCATGGCGTCGTTTGAGGATTCCAATACGGCGAACCTGTTGTGAGTGTTTATTTGCGTTGTTGTTTCTATTTTCCTTTTCTTTGTAGTATTAGCGTCGTTAGTGCGGAGAGTTCTGCTACACTTCTGCCACGGGGGAGGTAGCGCGGGGTAGCTGCGAGTCTGCTCCGGAGAGCCTGGTCGCGACTGCTGGGCCATCATCGAGCTAGTTAATTCGGAATGAACAACTAGTCGTGAGGCTATGAGGCTAGTATTCGGGTTGGGGTTAGGTGCGTGGGATTTTCTTCTCCCTAAAGGGTAAGGGACACTTGGCTGTGTTCTCTTTGGACGGTTGGGCGACACGTGTTGTTTTCGGACTACGCTGGGCACTAAAGACACGTCTGCACGCTTCGGCACTCCACAGCGAACTGAGTTTGGAGGTGACTGGAAGAGTGTTTTGGGCAAGGTAGATTGCAGAATGGTTGCGGTAGCATTGTGTTAATTATGGGTTTGTACATGTAATCTTTGTATGTATCACTACATACAACCAAACGTATATTTTTAATAATACATCAGAGTTTTAGTCATTTCATAGCTATAAATTTTATACTCTATAATCTTGACGTTTTATTTCACAGAAGCGTTTGAATATCCATAAAAATTAAATGAACCAATGTATTCATTATCTTATAGAGAAGATATATTATTTTTAATTATGTTCCAATTATTTATCATGATCCTGATTTCCTTATTCTGAAAATTTGAAAGGAAGTTTTGTAGTTTGATACTTTCAGCGACAAAGGGTCAATATTGCTTTAGTATATTTCGTCAAATATACATGTATATCTATATGTCGGAGATGAAAGGACACCGGAACCTTTGGATAGCCCCGCAACATTGCAATCTAAAGTCTACTATAACTGTAACTAAACTATTGTAGTTATTCAATCCGATTGTAATTGTTCGAGATTAGTGACGGTGAGCTTTGGCTCGAGGTGACAGTCTGTCGTCCAACGTAGCCGCGGACAAGGGATGAACGCTTTGCCTAACAAAGGTATGGAGTAATTCTATAGCTCTCCTTAAAAGAAATATTCGTGGCGACACGCGACAGTAAACATTCCAACGGTTTCTCTCCCGTGGCTCGCCACACGCAGACCCTATTCTTCGAGTAAGATGATTGCCGGATGTCGATGCGTCTCCGCAGTACATGTTCGGCTAGCCCGAGGGCTCGTTATAAATCTTAAGGTTTAGTTAACTAAAGTCCTTCAAACAGACAAACAGTCTTTGTCCCAACTACAGGAAGATAGGGGAGACATATTTTTCAACGAGCGGCGTCTCCCACTAGCAACTTTCCCTCGAGGGCGGCTAGCATCTTTTTCTAACCACCGATATGGAGATTGACCAATTAGCAGCAACGCCAATTTCCCTTACTTTCTGAACGAAGGCTTTTCTCGACGAATCCGATGATCTCGTGTCCTTAGACACACCCCATTATAGTTTTCCTCTGTGGCATCATCGGGACGGGAAAGGCATTCTCGCTCGTGATCTCACTGATGAAAGGAGTAACTCTTTACGATCAGTGAATATTACGCGTCCGACTTAGATTTTGTGAGTACGTTCATCTATCATCCCGTCGACCGCGGATTCGTTATTGAACCTAGGATCATTGTCATTAGTTTCTCGAGTACCTAACTACCGCGGTTACTTGTCCGGTTCTATAATAATCGTATTTGCACTAGTCAATGTCTTCTCTATTGCATAACGACAACGTGTAACCCAAACGCAGATTCGTTTCAAGCCCCTAACCCTAATTCTAATGTAAACCCTACATATATGATATGTAATTTATAAACAGAATTCATTGTAATGATATAGATAGATTTCTTAGATAGTTAAAGAAGGTAGTTGTTCGCAATCATGCACTTGACAACATATTCAAAAGTCATTGAAATCGGAAAAGACGTTACGGTTCTATAGTTTCACCCAATCAATATTTATTAATCATAAACGAAGTAGCTATAAATCTTGACAATTCCCAGTTAAACTTAAAATAATTATTGCATTTTTAAAAATAATGAAAATTTATTATTTGCATAAGCGATCTAATGATCATTCTTGCGTTCTTCATTGTAAATTAAAATAAATAAATTATACACTTTACTTTGTACCGCTTAGGACTGAATTATAACTTTACCGAAACAGTGCAAAGCATTCTTTAAAATTCTCTAAAATTCATTTGCATTCATCTCATTTATATACATATATTTATACATATGTTGAGTTGATAGTAAAAAGTACTTCAATGGAAATTATTTAATAATAATAATTATCTACTGTGCCCTGTTCTTTAAGGATTAAGTATGTAGTAGTTCCTGTGCTCACAGTTAGAAAATAAATTATCTATCTTGTCTTGTGCGTTCGGTTCCTCATTGTGTCTTTTGATGCCGTTGATGACACATATCACTTCATAGTGAAAAAAGCAACATTCAATCACGGACCAGCAACATACTCGAAATCTTATAAGGAAATTCAAGAAATTCAAAATAAAATAGAGTCGAACTCAATCCTAAAATCAAATGGAGTTATTACTACTCGACCGAACTATTTTCAATCAACTCTCATTGAGAATTATAAGTAAATTCTTTTGGCGTGGTACTGTAACAAGCAAAATTTAACATAATTTTGAGACGAAACGCGAAAGTAAATCGATAAAAAGGAGGGAGGGTTATATTTCCCCTTTCCTTCTTGAAAATAGGCCGAAATCACATTGAAGCGGATCAAATAGTACATATATACAATTACATAGTCAAATAAATACTAACAAAAGGGAAGCCAGCACCAATACCTTGGGCCTTGATATATGTTGACAAGGACACACTTCTGATTAACTTCCAGAAGATTTTAGCCATCACTCGTTAGTCCTTAAAAATTTATGAACAGAAGCATATTGCTACTACTATGTACAGCGTGTTAAAAAATTTATTTGTCAAAAAAGTGGAACGCCAAATTTCCTGAATGTTGAAATGGTTACCACTTCTAAGAAAATTCTACATCTGGTCTTTTTAGTTTTCTCAAGCACTGAAGCCATTGACAGCGCGTAGACAAAAGACTGCGACGAAGTCAGGCCATAAACAGTAGACAGGCGACGTTGGCTTCGGGGTTTTCAGTTATTGGGTAATGTCACGACCGGCATACTTCAAATCCGACGGACTGACGATAGAGATAAAGATGTGGCGGTACTCGGCGACAATGTATATCGCTGAAGTGCCTAATGAACCATCAACATCCCAACGGTCCTTCCACCGAAGGTTCTAGAAGAAAGAGCACGTGGCAACGATCGCGGACGCCTAGCAAATGCATGGACGGTGGGGTTGTTGAGGGATGACAAGAGAAAGTAATCGGATCCGATCGAAAGTAAAATCATAAGAGTCAGTCTTAGAAAGTCACGCCTAGAGTTCGGAAGTAGATTGTAAAGTGTATTGATGTTAGAAAAAAAATAAAGTTTTCTTTTTTATTTTTACCTCAAATTCCTTTCCTTATTTTGTTATTTTACGTGACATTTTGGCGATCCTGCCAGGATAGTGAAAAGTGTTTGTTCGGAAACCAAAAGACATTCATCATCTACGGAAGATCGAATTATTTGGGACTACGGTCATCCGCAACAACAAAGTAACTATCACGAACCAAGTGAAGTAACAATAAAAGGTAAACTGAATTCCTTTGTACGTTACCGTGAAAGAAAATTTAGCTTCAGTAGCCAAGACTCGTCTTCGTCTGAAAATTATAAATCAGCGCAATAATGTCTAAGGCAAACGAATCTCAAACTTCAACCTCAACTGACCCAATGTTGCGAGCAATATGGGACAGTATTCAAAAACAGAACGAGAACATTGCCCTTTTACGAGAGGAAATGTTACGTTTGTCTATGCAAAATGACGAAGAGAACAGACACAGGGCAGCAGAAATCGAGAATCTCGGGAAAACCGTCGCAGCGCTACGGACTGGGTTCGGATCCCCTGCGACCGATGAATTTGCTTCCATTATCACCGAAGACATTGAAAGTGCGTCGACAGCAATCAATCGCACCGTGAATATGGCAAAAGCACGCAAACTGTCAGGGTTAGCAGCTCCAGACACCCCACCTGTCCACCTCGACATCGAACAACCCGAGGTGGAAGAAAGAGGCTATTTTCCGCCCGCTCCTCCCTCTCTACGAGCTAAGGATGCAATACGCTACATCCCAACGCTCAACGGAGATGATGATGTAGGAGTTGAAGACTTCATCAAAGAAGTGAGAAGTATGAAGGATCGCTGTATGGAGCAAGATCTATTGCTAAAAGCAATAAAAGTGGAAAAAATCGTGGGGAAAGCAGCCCAAAGTATTCGCAACATTCCTATTGAGTGTTACGGTGATCTGTACGACGCACTGAGAAATAACTTAGCAGCACAAGTGACTTCGGATGAGTACCAAGAACAATTACGAGAGTTGAGACAGGGACGCGAGGAATCAGTGCAAAGTTTTAATATTCGGTTTAGAAGAATACTCAACCGTTTGCTGTACGCAGTAACCAATGAGTACCCACAACCACTAACACGTAAAATTATGACTGAAGAAATCACGAAGAAGACTGTTCGTGTGTACCTAAAGGGACTCAGACGCGACATAGGGCGAATACTATTAAGCAGTGAACCCTTAAATCTTCCGGAAGCTGAAAAAAAGGCAGCCGATGTAGAACGCTACTTGCGAGAAGAACGACAACCTAATTGGTCATGTAATCGCTTACCTTCGGTTAGTAATCGCCCCGACAACCAGCATATGCAGGTAAGACGATCTAATGTACCATCAAGATCGCCTAACACGCCAATAGCTCAGAAACCTGCTACATTTAACCAAGTAGAAAATAGATCACCTGCTGAACGCGCGCAGATGAAGTGCTTCAAGTGCGGAAAGCTGGGACACATTGCCAACAAGTGTCAAAATTTTCTACCACCGAGCCAGCGCGATCGACCACCCGCAAGGATTCAGGCAGTCTAGGAATGGGACGAAATACAAGAAACAACATCGAACCAGGAGATGGACGAACCGTACGAGACATACGAGTCAACATCGCCACGGGAAGATTACTCGCAATACCTTTGTCAACCCGAACCGAAGAGCGAGTATTTCTGGTCGACACAGGAGCAGGGATAAACCTGGTGAAACGTAACAAAACTGTCAACGCGATACAAATAGGGCCTAAACAAAAATTTTCTATGGGACGAGACAAATACGAAACTAACGAATACGTAACGAAACGAATTTTTGGACAAAATCACATTTTTCACATAGTACCGAACAATTTCCCTATTATCGAAGACGGAATCATTGGGCTACCATGTTTAGAGAAGTATAACTATTCAATATCCAATGACAAAATCCGATTAAACGACAAAACCATTTTATTTCAGAAACCAATACATTTGACTCCTGGAGAAAACAGAGTTCAAACAATCTATTTGGAAGGCAAACCAACTAAAGTATGTTTTATCAACAATGGTGAGCAAAACGTTGAAATTTCTAGCAATATTCAAAATTCTCATGACTTTTCCAACGTATCAAAACTAAAAAGCCTAGTGAGAACAGATCACATTGAAAAACCAATCCGTGAATCCATCGAAAAGATTATCCTTCATTATATTGACATCTTTAATTTAGAAACCGATCTTTTACCCTGTACTAATTTAACTCAGCACACAATTTCGTTAACCAAAGACAAAATTATTAACACACGATCGTATAGACCACCGGAATGTCACCGTGACGAGATTTCGCGACAAATAGGAGACATGTTGAAGAAAAATATTATAGAAGAATCCGAATCCCCTTATAACTCTCCGGTATGGGTAGTTCCGAAAAAATTAGACGCCTCAGGAAAACAGAAATGGAGGATAGTTATCGATTTCAGGAAACTAAATGAACTCACAGAACAAGACGCTTACCCTTTACCTGATATAGACGACATTTTAACACAACTAGGAAACGCAAAATTCTTTTCGGCGCTTGATTTATCCTCAGGATTCCATCAAATTCCAATGAACGAGAAATCTAAAAAATATACCGCTTTTTCGACACCGCAAGGGCATTTTCATTTCAATCGAATGCCATTCGGACTTAAAAACGCACCCGCTACCTTTCAAAGATTAATGGACAGAGCCTTAGCTGGACTTGTAGGAAAATACTGCTTTGTTTATTTGGATGACATAGTGATATTCGGAAAAACGATTCAAGAACATAACGAAAACCTCGCGATAGTATTTCAGAGACTCAGAGAATTAGGACTTAAATTGCAACCGGACAAATGTGAATTCGTAAAACCGGAATTAGAATACTTAGGCCATGTAGTTTCATCCGAAGGAGTCAAACCAAACCCCAAAAAATTAGACGCTGTAAAAAACTTTCGATTACCCCGCAATGCCACGGACGTGAAATCATTCTTAGGTTTAGCAGGTTATTATCGCAAATTTATTCGAAACTTTTCCAAAATCGCGAAAAGCCTTACAGACTTAACAAAAAAGGACACACCATTCCATTGGACTGACAAACACCAGATTAGCTTTGATACTTTAAAAGACAAACTCTGTAATTTCCCAATATTAGCTTATCCAGACTTTAACAAAACCTTTACCTTAACTACCGACGCAAGTAACGAAGGACTAGGAGCAATACTGTCGCAAGACGGTCATCCTTGTTGTTACATTTCAAGAACACTGAATCCACCCGAACGAAACTATACCACGACAGAAAAGGAACTCTTAGCCATCGTATGGGCCGTGAAAAGATTAAGACAATATTTGTTAGGACGACGCTTCATTATTCGAACCGACCACCAAGCTCTTAAGTGGCTACACAATTGCAAAGACCCTTCTAGCAGACTGATTCGTTGGAGACTTAGACTCGAAGAATATGACTATGAAATCGAATATACAAAGGGTAAAGATAACACAGCTGCAGATGCTTTATCTAGAGTTCACGCAGTAACTCGCGACGAAGTAGTTAACCTCGACCTAGTAATTGATCACACTAATTCATTCAACGCATGGAAAGACAACAACGAGAATCCGAAACTCTTAGAAATTAAACCAAATGACCAAACATTTTACCAATTAACTCGAAACGACTTAGGAGAATACGACGAGACACTTTGGATCAGAAGACTTTACAAAATTCTTAAAGATACAACAAAAATCGGCATAGGAAATAACGACTTCACTGAATTAGAGAAAACACAGATTAAACTCATGCTAATATATTTTAACGACACGTACAAGAAAATTACTTATGCACCTAATCCCATCTTAAAACTAGACGAAAACGAAATAATACAAGCAATAAAGGAAAACCATAACGACACCGTAGGACATTTAGGGATACAGAAAACGTATCAACGGATCAAGGATAAATTCAAAATTTCCGGACTTTTAGAAAGAGTAGAAAACTTTGTGAAAACATGCGACACGTGTCGAAAGGAGAAACTAACACGTATCAGACCCAAAGAATCCCCACAAATCTCAGACACGCCACTTAACCCTAACGACAAAATCGCTATGGACATCATAGGACCGATGACGAAAACCAAACGCGGAAACCAATACATACTTTCAATACACGGTGAACTTACGAAATATCTGATACTAGTTCCCCTTAAAACGCAACGAACTGAATCCATAATTAACGCGCTCATTGAACACTATATTTACACATTTTCGGCATCAAAAACGATCCTAACAGATCAGGGACAAAATTTTGTTAGTGATTTAATGACGAAATTTGAAGAAGCTTTTAAAATCAAACACATCAAAACAACTTCATTTCACCCACAAAGTAACGGATCCCTCGATAGAACGCATGCCTCAGTTAAAGATTTAATTCGTACTGCATTACACGACAATGACAAAGAATGGGATGAAGTACTTAATTTCATTTGTTTAGGGTACAACACCGCGAAACATGAAGGGACAGGATTCTCTCCCTTTGAATTGACCTTTGGGCGAAAAGCTAATTTACCTTCCGCAATATCCAAATTTCCCACACTTACCTATGATGATATGTACTCACTTTGGCAAAAACAGTTGAATAAATATTGGGAAACAGCTCACAAAACACTTATTCAGAATAAGCAACGATACAAGCGAGACCAAGAAAGAAAGATTGTTAAAACTCAGACTGTGTTTAGGAAAGGAGACTTTGTTTTAATTCACAACGACCATAAAAGAGATAAGTTGGACATTGAATGGTTAGGACCCTACAGGATTAACGATGTGAAAACTCCTTATTACATTATTTCTATCGACAATGCTAAGAAAAAGATACATGGTAACCGATTGAAAGCGTACTTTTTTCAGGATAATGCTGACCCTAGCACTAGTAACAATACCCTTAATTAGTTGCCTTAAATTCACGGGATAGGAATTACGCTTTGTATACAAACCCAACCAATTCACGATCGAAAACTACAACATGATTACGCCTCTGAAATTATTAGCTTCTCGAACACTAACAAATATTGTAAAATTGCTATATTTAAGATTAACGAAATAACTTTTGTACCATCACATACAGAAAATCAATTCATAGCAATCCCTGAAGAAAAAGCGTAAACATATCCTTTGATCTACATTTAAATAATTCCATTCTACTACGATCTTAGAGGACCAAGATCAATCTAACCAGGGGGGTATGTCACGACCGGCATACTTCAAATCCGACGGACTGACGATAGAGATAAAGATGTGGCGGCACTCGGCGACAATGTATATCGCTGAAGTGCCTAATGAACCATCAACATCCCAACGGTCCTTCCACCGAAGGTTCTAGAAGAAAGAGCACGTGGCAACGATCGCGGACGCCTAGCAAATGCATGGACGGTGGGGTTGTTGAGGGATGACAAAAGAAAGTAATCGGATCCGATCGAAAGTAAAATCATAAGAGTCAGTCTTAGAAAGTCACGCCTAGAGTTCGGAAGTAGATTGTAAAGTGTATTGATGTTAGAAAAAAAATAAAGTTTTCTTTTTTATTTTTACCTCAAATTCCTTTTTTTATTTTGTTATTTTACGTGACAAGAGCGTCGCTTCGCGGTGAACCTTTAAGGAGTAGCATGCTACGGAGATCGAGTATAAAATCGAGGAAAAGCAAAAACTCGATCACAGAGGTCGAAAAGCTGTAGCGAAACGTTCACCACGAAGTACAATATTTGTCGCGTTGATCTCGAGCAAAGAATCTTTAGTCTTCCAAAAACGTGCAATACATGTATTAGAGTAAGACAAGTTACTGAATCCAGGAATCTTAAATTCCACCGTCATTAATATTCATTATCACAAAACAGCGGATTTTTACGCAATTATGGGTGATTCGAAGATACGAAAATTTATAGAATGCGTATGACGCAAAATTTTGTAAAATATCCAAAAGTACAGCACTATCGATGATATTTAATGGATAGAAACATACTTTTGCCCAAGTCCTTTCGATTGTATCAAATCTTTCAATTGTATTATTGTATCCACGAAAATATGCATTTGCATAAAGATCCGCAATGCAATTATCATCGCAATTTTTCATCAACAATGATTGATTAAAAATTCAATCATTAGGCGAGCGAATAAAAATTAGAGTAAGAACGTAGGTTAAAATAATTGTCGTAAATTGTCGTGGGTAGTTAATGTTAAAAATTAGTACTTTCCTTTGTTATAAAAGTTCCTGAAATTGTTCGTACAAAAGCTCCATCTTATAGAATATAGTGCAATAATCGTTATACTAGTAAAATAATAACATCATAAATATACAAAATATATTAACGAGATGAAAATAATATGGACAACGTGGTGTATGGCCACGAGTTTTGTACATATGTACGTGTAAGTATTTGTAGATCGATTAGCAATCGCAGAGACCTCGTGCGCATGTCACGCGACGAGATAGCGCGATTATTTTTATTATGATGTAAATCGTTCTTAGATGTTTTGTAATAAAACTTGCCAGTAAAACCTTCCCTGGATTCTGCTAATAGTTCTTCACCACTTGTTCCTTAGTCGATTGAATTAACGATACAAATAAGTATGAGATTATCTTAGGAAATCTCATTAATATTTTTGTCGACATCTGCGACGTAAAAGCGGGGTAATAATATTTTGAAGTTTTGACGACGCGTTGCTTACTATAGATATTGTCTGTACAGGATTCATCAATTTTTAGAGAGCCTAGTCTCGCCGAGATGGAGATAATCCTCTTTAAAGCTGAACGTTTTAACACGTAATCCCACTAGCAAGCCATTGCAAAAATGATATTTCGATTAATGATGGAAAATCGCTTTTGAAGACAGAAAAATCTTCTTCGAAGGAAAAATTTGACCTAAATCTTTCGAATAAAATTAACGTAAAATCTGTGTTACGCCACGAGGCTTACCACAGGCTGTATTTTCTAACCGTCGCTCGCGGCCCTACAGTGTCGCAGGCAGATCGCCCTATCTGTCCGTCGGATCATATACAATGTATCGACGAGAGCATAGTTGTTGCCAAGCAGCGAGCTCTAGAAACGTCGATTTTTGACCGTTACGTTTTTCACGCAAGAAGAGGCATACGTGATCATAGGCGCGAGCGGTGGCGTGACCCGAGCATAGTGGGGGTCATCTTCCAAATGAGACAAAGGAATAATCGAAGGGGATCAGTTCCTTCTGACGAGTCAAACGTGACACTTCGACAAATCTGACGAGCAAACGAATTTATCTAGAGATATCGTAAAGTCGAGTCAAATTTCTGTAACATATTCATCATATTATTGTAAAATATATCATTCTATGTTAACCTGTTAATACAGTGTTACATTCATTAAACCACCTCTGTTGTCTTAACCGAAACAGGGGAACGACTATTTCGCGGCGTCGATTAACATAGTCGTCGCGAGAATTTACGCCCCTCGCTGACGCGTCCTCGCGACCGCATCTCTCCGCGAACGGTTGTACCAACTGTAACAAAGCATTTATTGACAAATTTAATATCTTTCTCCATAATCTCCATAAATCTGCAATACCCTTCCTTTGTATTTGTGTGCGTTATTGAATTGAATAAGACACCGATATAACAAGTTATAAATCACAGTTTATTCCAACAACGTCTCTCCGCGAACGGTCGTAACAATCTGTATATAAAATCGATAATTTCAGCATTCAACATGCTGTATATTATAATGCCAAGTTCACGTTATGTTCATAAAGAGTACAGAGATAATCTTCCAAGAAATTTCTCCCTAGAAGTGCTTGAAATCTCTTCTTGAAGAATCTTAGAAATGCGCGAAGAATATTCCAATTTCAGAGTGTTTCGAGAAATATCGTCGAGCTGCAAATACCTGGAATTCGAATCGCAGCGAGTATTCGACGTATGCGTGGGAGTCGTTCGTGCTGTTACAGTGGAGAAACATGTTTTTGTTTTTACGGAGGTACAATTCAAGACTAATTGTAGATGTAACGCGATTTAAAGCTATAATAAGCGTGGAAAAACCATTCGCGATCGGCCAATTACTTTTTCCACTGTCAATTTATTAATTACGATTGCTTCTGAAAGTTTTCCTACGCGTAACTGCTAAACGAGAATTTTCCCATAGATCCCAGAAATTTCGTACACTTACTTTGCCATACCAGCTACCACAAGCAACCAAGAAAATATCGATGTCTTAATTTTCGCAACTTTCAGACATTCTTGAAATTTAGATAAATACAAATACAAATGCAAAACAATGCCGTTATAGATAAATACAAAAATTTCGAAGTTTTCCGCTTCTCAGAGAAATTTTGCTTGCATGTGTACGCAGTGCTCAGAAACTCGGCAGATTTAAGCCTAAAAGGATTAAAATTCGATGAAAAGATTACGAGATAATAAACTTCAAAGTCGATTACCACGGAAGTTTACATCGTGTGAAAGATTAAAAGGAATATTCTGACGAGCAGCTCTTAATAGTTTCAGCGTCTAATCCTCTAAAAACGTGACATTAATTGTTCGTGCCAAAGAGGCAGCTACGAATTGCAAAATATCGCGAGAATTCGATCTCGACGGGCGTAGAAAAGGCAGGGGCGGGAGAACAAAGGAGGATAACGTCTCAGATTTAAAAATGCGCTTGTCACATGATTTTTAAAACTTGTTTTTTTCGGTATCTAAAGCACACTTACAAACACGATTTTTTTTTTTAATTCGGTGAGCCGCGGAGAGCTGAATACGACTTTCGTATGGAAAGTCACGAAGGTACGATACGTTATATTTTTGCGAACTACTTACTTCATCTAGTCGGTTTTTTTCTTCTTTTTTCTTGAAGGAACGCATGGTTCTATATCGCTCTCTTTCTCTTCTTCTTCTTCAATGTAATTTTCACGTAGGAGACTTATCCGCCTCAAGTACGTATTATAATCTTTTATTGTAGACCATCGACGAAATGATTCTTCTCGATACCGTTTAGTAGCATCGTTATGGAAAATTCTTCTCTCTTCTCATTTTAATTCCCTTAACAGTCAATGGAATCCGATGCTATGCGCACAGCTACGTACGTGCAGTGCTATATCATCTCTACTCCATAAATATCGTTCACTGCCCCAATATTAAGGTTCAACATACGAGAGTTCGCGACCTTTATCGTAGTTTCTGTCGCTAATTAATATTAACGTGATGCAATCTGAAGCGACGAGTAATGAATATGCCCCTCTAGCGTGACGAGTTATCAATCATACATGTTACGAGACGATTGTACCATTATTCGGTGCCAACTAGTAAGGTTGCGGAGAAGCATGATGTCGACGACAGACGAGATTAATCTTACTGATTGCAGTCTTGACACAGACACGCACATATGTAAATGGGACACTTGTAAAGTTTCTATCACGATCATTGTATTCTTTTTTTGCTTACGTAAAATGTGAAAGGCATTGTGACTCGTTTGCGATCATTGATAGTTTGTTTGGTGAGTGTGCTGTTATGAGTGGGATTAGTAGATGAAAAGATGATTTAACGTGGCGATTTTTATGATTGTAAATATTGACATCTTTTGACGCCGATTTGTATGTTTTTTTAATATTAATGTAATATCGTGATATAATGTGTTTACAAAGAGTGGACAATAGAGATGTTAATCAGACAGAAAAAGACGATTGTTGTTCAACCTGAACTATTCACGCCAAACGCACAGAAAACAGCGTAATCCACACTCTCTCGGCAACGCCACTCGCAACCTCTGTCTCCGCTCAGCTCGCACTCGGCTCCTCGACTCGCACTCTGCTTTTCGACTAACGCTCTGGCCGTTGCCGCATTCTGTTGTCTTTTTCCTAGGCCCACCGCACACGTGTTCTGCAGGCGCTCGTGGCCAGGGTCACGTAGGTCTTTTCCACGAAACTATGCACTTGAAAAGACCGATGACACATTGATGGGTCCGACGACGCCTCGGCTCTCGCGACATTGTTCATAGTTCGCCCGATATTTCTTAGGCCTTTCGTCCACGATACTACACTCGGCCATCCTGCAATAACATCTGCCCTCAGATGTTGCGCTCGCTCTCGCTATCGTCTGATGCGTCATCTTCGGCGTTCAGGACCCAGGGTTTCATGAAATCTGCAGTCGTCGAGGTGTGCGCGGGCCCCTCATGCTCCCCTACTTTCTCCACAGTGTAGCGGTCATTTCGTATGGCTCGCGCGACCCGGTACGGACCTAAAAATCTGCCCCCGAGTTTTAACCCTGCGCCGAACTGCGTTCTCTTTATGGCGACAAGGTCCCCCCTTCGATACTGCTTCGCGCTCTTTCTTCTTTTATTGTAACTTCGACGATTCTCCTCTTGAGTTGCGGCGATCTTCCTCTTCGCGTCCTCACGTAGCTCGCGACGTTGTTCTTCAAACCTCGAGGCCCACTCTTCGTCGATCAGCTTTCTAACCTTCGCCTCTTCCCTGACTTGCATTTCGACCCCGACCAGTAGCTGGAAAGGAGTCTTCCCTGTGCTTCTGTTTACGGTGGAATTTAGGTGTTTCTGAACCTGATCGACATGCTTATACCAGTCATCGGGTTTAGGGGCAGTCAGTTTAGTTAGTAATGGTATGAGGGTCCTGTTTATCCTCTCCACCTGCCCGTTCCCCCTCGGCGCCCCCGTCGTGATTAATGAATGCTTTATGTTTTCTCCTTCGCAATACTCTCGGAAAGCGTTGGACGTGAACGCTGTTCCCCGATCGGAGATGATTCGCCGTGAATTCCCAAAAATAGCCGCTTGCTTCTTCAGTCGGTCGACAACATCAGCGGTATTAGTAGACCTGGTGGGATAAAGCCACGTGAACTTCGTGAACGCATCCACCACTACAAAGATGTGCGCGTATCTCTTCTTTGTAGCTGTCATGGGGCCCACATGATCAATATGGTAAGTATCTAACGGCGTGTCGCCTTTGTCCAGCGGATTAAGATATCCCTCTTGCCTGCCTGACTTCCGTTCGGCTAGGATACAGTCGAGACAGTTGGATACCACGCGTTCGACCTTTTCGCGCAACCCCTTGAACCAGAAGTCCTTCTTGACCATAGCTTCGGTTTTGGTAACCCCGAAATGCCCACGCTCGTGCGCTTGCCTGACTACTTGCGTCTGCATCGCCTTCGGTACTACTATTAGCACATCGTCCTTACACTCCTTATACAAAATATCGTTTCTTATCACGTACCCATCGGCCTGACTGCACGTTGCGGCGTCCAAAATCCTACGGACTTCAATGTCCTCGTTCTGTGCCCTTCTCAACCGTGCAATCAGCCCGTCTTCACTCTCCGTTACATACATAGTGCTCGGCAGGGGGTTCCTACTCAGAGCATCTACATGCTGCATACTTTTTCCCGGCCGATGACATACTTGATACTTAAACTCGCCTAGCAACAAGGCCCATCTAGCCACACGCACACACAAGTCTTTCTTTCTCATCGTCATGGCGAACGCTTGACAATCCGTAACAATAGTAAACGGCACACCTAACAGATATATCCTGAACTTCTTCAACGCTTTTACTATTGCTAGCACCTCTAGTTCGTAGCTGGTGTACTTCGCTTCTGCGGGAGTTGTTTTTCCGCTGGCAAAGTAGACTGGATGGAATTTACCGTCGTTCAGATCCAGTTGCATTAATATTGCTCCGTAACCCTCTGCGGACGCGTCAGTATGCAACTCGGTCTCTGCGCCTATTCTATAGAGTGTTAAAACAGGCCCGCTGGTAAGCGCTGCTTTCAAAGTTTCGAAAGCTTCTGATTCCCGATCCCCGAACTTGAAGTCTATCCCCTTTTCCAACAGATCGGTTAAGGGTTTGGCAATCTTCGCGTAACCTCTAATGAATTTTCGGAAATATCCTGTAAGCCCCAAAAAACTCTGGACTTTTCTAACCGATGTTGGCTTGGGAAAGTTTGCAACGGCCTTAGTTTTATGAGCGGACGGCTTTATGGTGTTTCCCGAGACCATGTGTCCCAAATACTCGATTTCCCTCTGCATAAAACGACATTTTTTCCAATTTATGACTAGCCCATACTGCCCAGTTAATTCTACGACCATTTGCAGGCGCTCCCATGCCTTCTCTAAATTCTTCGCAAGGATAATGATATCGTCCATGTACACGATGACAATACCCTTATCCATCAGTTCTTTGTAGATCTTCGATATGTACTTTTGGAAGACAATAGGGGAAATTTTCAGACCAAACGGCAACTTCAGAAATTCGTATTGCCCCGTGGGCGTAACAAAAGAGGTGTACTTCTGGCTATCCTTGTCTAGACTTACGTGGAAAAACCCATTTTTTAGATCTATTGTTGTAAAAAGCTGGGCGCCCTGCAACGCGTCTAAAACGTCTTCAATTAACGGCAACGGAAAATGCGGACACTCAATGAGTTCGTTAAGCTCACGAAAATCGACGCAAACCCTGATGGAGCCATCTTTCTTTCGGACTACCGCTATCGGGCTCGCATACTCCGAGTCTGACGGTTTGATGACACCCTCGTTTGTCCACGCTTCCATCAGATCATCTACTTCCTTTCTTTCCGACGGCGCCAGTCTTCGCGGTCTTCGCGCTACCGGTTTGTCGCTTTTCAGAACTATTTTCGCGGTTATCCCGACGTCTCTCTTCTTCTCCGGCCTATACCCTTTAATAATATCTCGAATCGCTTCACGATAATGCGGTTCTCGTACATGCGACAAGTCGATCTCGTCGGATTGTTCTATCGCGTTTATCCTCAGTACATCCGGCGCGTCCTCGTGACCGTCGGTCTGATCGTCGAGTCGTAAAAATGTCACCTCGCCCCGTTTGACTCGCAACTCTACCTGGTCTAAAAAATCGGTACCTAAGAGTAGACTGTGTCTTGTCATTACCTTATTCGAGACAACATGCAGGGTGACAGTAAAGTCGTACCCGTCGACCGTCATTACCCTTGTAAACTCGCCCCAGGTACTATTGCCAGCGGAACCAAAACCATCGAACCTAAGTTTGCAGTTTCCTAACCTCGCATACTCATCCGCTCGTATGAACGTAAGGTCACTACCTGTATCCACTAACGAGACAAACCTGCAGCCATCTATCGACACGTCCTTCACGTACTTCTTCCTCCCCGGTCTTGAGATTACGTAAGTCTTTACTTGTCGCGCTGTACAATTCGCCGCCACATGTCCAAACTCGTTGCATTTGAAACACTTCATACCTTTTCCTTTCTCCGGGCACTTAACCCTTAGATGATCCTCACTACCGCAAATGGAGCATCTTCTTTTCTTCATTGCGTCTACAAATTGACTGGGCTTCCCGTTCTTCTGGGTTTTAGCCGGCTTCACAATCGACTTTGCTCTGCGATTCTTCTGCTCTTCGTACATCACTAACCTCTTCCTCAACTCTTTGATTGACGTAGCGCCGTACAATACAGCCTTATTGTTCTCGCCGTCTATTATTCCATCCACTATGTATTCCACCTTTGCTTCCTCCTCCATGTCCACATGGCTGGCTATTTCGAGCATGCGGTACATGTAAGCCAAACATGCTTCATCACTCTCCTTTTTCGTTTCTTCAAGTTTCTGATGAACTTGCCTACTGTTGACTTTCCTCGAAAATTCTTTCACTAGCCCCCTCTTCAACTCATGCCAAGTCCTGGCATGACACTCGAAGCTCGCGAATATTTTCGCTGATCCCTTCAGCAGCTTCCTGGCGTAGACTGCCTTCTGCCCATCCGACCACATGCACGTATCAGCGACTTCCTCGAACGACTCGAACCATCGTTCGACATTTTCACCTCTGTTGCCACTAAACGACTCTAATGCATCTTCGACGTCTCTAAAACTCAGTGTCGAATCAACACATGCCCTTCGACAACATTCGTCACGGTCCTGATGCACCCTTCGCGTATCTCTCTTGTATCCTCTTGCGTTTTTCTTGTCATCTTCATCCTCACTTTCGTCGTCGCTTTCTTCTTCCGACGATATGTCGTTACCATCCATGGCCGCTTGTAGCCGTGCGCGTAATTCTACTTTTCTTCCCGTCGTTTTTAAACCCAAACTAGCGAGGCGCTCCTTCGACTCCTTCGTATTCATTTTCTCAACATCTTCATCTTCGTTACAATCACGCTCAGCTCTCTGTACATTTTCTAAATCTCGTTGACCGGTTAGCTCTTCACCGCCCGTCGATCCCTTACGATACGATTGTCCAGCCCTACACGCCCGATTCAGCCTTGCAATCAGCACTGACCTCGCACCCGATATAGGGAGGTCCATTCGCGCGAGCTTACTCCTCAGCTCCTCCAGCGTCGAACCCTCTTCACCCGACAATCGCTCGTCCCCGACGTTTGCCATTTTTCACACTACACAAACTTAAACCGTCAACGATATCGTCTTTTACCGCACCGGTAAATTCACAACTAGCTCGAATAGCTCTGTTAAATCGTTTCGTTTTGTCTGTCTTGTCCAATCCCGGCTGCGCCCCCAAAAATATGTAATATCGTGATATAATGTGTTTACAAAGAGTGGACAATAGAGACGTTAATCAGACAGAAAAAGACGATTGTTGTTCAACCTGAACTATTCACGCCAAACGCACAGAAAACAGCGCAATCCACACTCTCTCGGCAACGCCACTCGCAACCTCTGTCTCCGCTCAGCTCGCACTCGGCTCCTCGACTCGCACTCTGCTTTTCGACTAACGCTCTGGCCGTTGCCGCATTCTGTTGTCTTTTTCCTAGGCCCACCGCACACGTGTTCTGCAGGCGCACGTGGCCAGGGTCACGTAGGTCTTTTCCACGAAACTATGCACTTGAAAAGACCGATGACACATTGATGGGTCCGACGACGCCTCGGCTCTCGCGACATTGTTCATAGTTCGCCCGATATTTCTTAGGCCTTTCGTCCACGATACTACATTAATATAGAGTGGAATAGATACACCATTGAGGATTAAATGTTTTTAATCTTTCGTTTCTAAGCTTTAATTAATTACGTTTCAGAGTTACTCGAATGAACTATATCTTAAAGAATAAAATTCGAGTTTGATTATGTGTTCGTAAAAATTGGATTAAATTTGAGTTATTGCCACTTCAAGACACTTCGTTACAATAATCATTGTAAATAAAATTAAGAAGTTAAGTAAAACTAGGAACATTATATTTGTCTACGATTTTTTACATTTCTGCGAGACGCACATGTTTCATTGCTAACGAAATAATTAAGTTTATTATAAAATATGAAGGTAAATACGCTTCGTATTAGCAAGTTAATTTTCGAAAGCTAAATGTAGATATTATTATTTGAATGTCATAAATACCCGATACAACAAGTACATACATGAAGTGACACACACTTGTGTATTCATGAGTTTTTAATTGCCTTCTACGAGTTTACGAATTATAAAATTTTATAATTACAAATTACACACTCGAATGATAGATTATTTAAATATTTAAATACGTGTAATAAAATTTCGATTTATTCGATAAATATTATGTTCAGATAAACTCTCCGTTTTGTCTACTTTTCATATCTTTTGGAATCTTGTTAAAAAATAATGAAAAATGGGGTTCGTTATAAATTCATGATTTAGTTAACGATGTTCAAGGACGTTTAATCTGAAGGATCAGAAGGAAAATCACGATCGTTACGAGACAACGTGAGAAAATTTAATGCCGCAGATTGTCTGAAATCAGCCATAATCGCATTGTTACTTACTGAGCGATTCTTAGATCCTTTAGTTCTGTTTGTTTTGCCGACGAAACACGTATAACATAATCTGTTACCGATACTAGGTGATAAATGAACAATAAGGAAGTGAAACTGGTAAATTCCATGAAGGAATACATTATCAGTTTGGAAAAGATAGATGATCAAGATAGATCACGATCATTATGTATTAGTATGGCAAAATGAAGACTGAAATATTTGCACGATATTACAGTAAATAATTAATAACAGATTTCGTGTTAATAAAATGATAAAAAATATTAAATTTAGGTTTAATATTTTAAGCATTTAAGAAAGATGGAACAGAAAACTGTGATAGGCTTTGATCTTTGAGTATTAGATGGTACGATAAGTATCGTTTTCGAAAAAAGAGTATTAATAAATGTAAAGCATTTTAAAAATGAAAATTTTCCATTAGCAAATTTCTCGTCTCTTCTAGTCAGAAATTAAAATTGAATGAACTGTTTTTGGGTAATATTATGGAATTCTCTTTAGTTACGTGTTTATAATACATAACAGAAATGTATCTATTATTCAAGATCCATCGTTCTACTGTTATGGAAACCAGAAGCGAACACAGATTTCCCTCAGTCCGACCTCTACACAGTCAGTGAAAGCATTTTCATACAACAAAGTAAAGATAAAAAATTTTCCTTCGACGACGCAATGCGATTCCAGTCACGTTGCTTAATGATCTATCAAGGTAGACAGGATTCTTGAGGAACCAATGTAATTACGTGACTACGATCATAATTTTTCTAAGGTCTCTGTACCCATAAACAATATTGTGATCCCGTTTGTTATTTAATATAATTACTTATATCTAGTTATATTTAGTTATTAAATGATTTACTATATGTAATTCAGTAAATCGGTACAAGATCTAAAGAAAATATTTCTTACGTATGATTTTGACGAACTTTGTGTAAAAATCTATAAAACTAGAAGTTGCTTAGTTTATATACAGATAAAGAAAAGCATCGTTTATATCGTCGAGATATCACATTTATATCATTTTAAAAATAAAAATTCTTTATCAAAGCGAAGAACATTTTCATAAAAAATTACGAACAGAATATCTCGATTCTGCAATCTACTGTAAACAAGATAAGTATCGATAATGAATAAATCTTGACATTGAATTTTATTCAAAAAGTTACAGTGATATCAAATAATCCGTAATGACATTTATTACTCCAATCATATCAGTCAACTACTACCTACCGCGTAATACGCGATCGATTTTCAAACGCACCCCCCTCCCTCCCCCCACCAAATAGAGTTTCCAGTGTAATTCTGTTATTCTTGAATCTTCGGCTTGTTTTTCATTTTTTAGCTCACTTTAAAATTTCTTCTGGCTTCAATTGTGCTACGATTTAAAGTTTTCCGCGTATACGTTTAGGACGTTACTGCGTGCGGAAATAGTACAGAAGGCCTCTAATTATACCGTCTACAATATTATTTATAGACTTTGAACCATATAGTACGTAAGTATGTAATTGTATATCTGTCGCGGTTCATTTTATCCTTCTCTGTTGCGTGAACCAGCGGTTAGGAGCGACACTAAATCAAGTGGGAATGAAACTCGTTGAAACAACGCTAGACATGGTAACGGATCCATGACTGTGCTTCTGTTATTATCAACGCCAGTAACGGTTAAACCTATTGCATGTGTGTAAGTTGGAAGTTACGTACATAACTTATGCACACCCGTTGTGTGTTTCGCGATCCCATATTTCTTTTAATTTGAATTTTATGAAACTTTTTGTTCGATAATTGATGTGCCATATTACATCCGTCACATTCAATGTTATATGGTGTAATTTCTTCAGTTGTGGTGTTATGTAAGTTACGAGGTCATTCCTGTGTTTGGACATGTGTTTGGAATGTAGTGTGTATCTTTCTCTTCGTATGTACATAGTGAGTAGAGACTGTCTGTCTTTCGCTAGAAGAATATTCTGCATATAGTTATTTACTGTTCTTGATATTTGATTTTGGAAATTTAATTTTCGCTTTGCTTGTATCTTCGAGCGTAAGGTGAAATTTGTACAGACATATCTAGTAATTTGTTAATCGTACTGTTCGAAATTATTGTGTGTGTGAATATTTCGGTGAATATAAACTACGAAAACCTGTCCTTGATTTTTTATGGTAACAAAGCAGTCTTTTCAGAAGAAACAATATTCATAAATCAGTCCCTTCGCAAAAAGCTAATTCTACGAATCTTGTTAGAAGAAACCGGTTGACGAAACTACGTGTCCCTTCAGGAGAGGTCTAATTTATAGAGGTAGCTTGCAAGAAAAAACCAATCTCACAAAAAGCTTGAGCATTCTTAATTAATCCTCTTTAGAATTCAATTACATTTATGCCTTTTGTAAATATTAATTCTAAAATAACATTACATAATTCATACATAATTAAATAACATTACATATTAATTCTAAAATAACATAATTCATAAATAACATGCTAACATTTCTAACCTACAGAGTATCAACAAATAACATAACGCAATTCCCCATTTCAATTAAATATGAAAAATATACTAAAGTCGATCCAAGATCAAACCCGGCAAAACAAACGACAAATTTACCTGAAAAATCCACTGAATTCGTTTCAATACATCCGTTATTTAAATTGCAAAAATCAATTGTGTTTCAACGTCAATTTTTAACACCGTCCATATATCGCAATTTTAGTACGCGACAAGACGACAATACAATTCATTTCAACACCATTGAAAACTTTGGCTGGCTTCGGACAACCGGTTTCCGGCGTGGCGCCACTATGCTTTGGAGAAACAAGGAAATACATATGTATGCACCTTGCTTTTTGTGAGACAGAAGAACTCTGTGTCTCTGTTCTACCAACGTCGCTGTTGCGACGATTTGCCGCAAACCTAAATGGAGTTCGATCAATGGCAACGCGAGCACGTGGTCCTCGATGTTCGCGATCGGAAAATCGTGTTTTCCAAACTATTTCTAGTTTCGCCGGTTCCACTGTCAATCAACGTTTCTTCCTTTGGTTCCGTTTCTCTTCGATTCTCTCCTTTTTTATTGGCAAACACGTGTCACCGAGTATCGTGTTCGTCTTCGCTAAGCAAGCTTCTATATCAGCGATACGCGAGCCGGTTTCCCCTTCATATTTGTACAAGACTTCGTGAACATCGGACATTTTTCTCCTCTCTTTTCGAATAAGAAAATCCTATCGTTGTTTAACTAACAATTGCATTTCTTTAAATGGAAATGTGGTCGTGTCTCCTTTATATTTTCAATTAGCCAGGGAATTTAGGTTTATTGCCGTGGAAACTTGATCGGTCGTTTACGTAAGGATCTGCGACTCTGCTTCATCTTCGAGGAAAATTTCATCGAATACAATCGTTTCACTCAATGATTGGATCAGTCGAAAGGGAGATTCCGTGACTGCCTGTATAAATATTGATCATAGTGTCTCTTGAAGGGAAGCTGTACCAATCTTGTTGATTTAACTACTGATCCTACTTTATCCTCGAGAAAAATTACTTACTTTGATTGTTTGACCATTAATTTTAGCGTTTCTTCGAGGGAAACAGTGTTGATCGCTCGAGTCTGCTTCTTTCTCAAGGTAAATTGTATTTACTATTTACTCGATCAGCTATTTTATTTTCTTTTCCCGGAGAAACCTTGTTTCTCGCCTGTTTGACCATCCATTCTTCTTTGAGATAAACTGCAGCGATTATTCGTGTAATCAACAAATCTACTTTTTCTTTCTTTACGAAGGAAATCGTGTGTTTAACGAAATCTCGCTTGTTTAGTCATTGATTCCGCTAACTTTTCCAAATAAATCGTCAATCATTCGCTCGATTGCCAATTCTAATTTTGCTTCGAAGCAAACTGCGTTGATTATTCGTATAACCTTTTTAATAGAAACTGTTTTTCGCCTATTTTATCGCCAATTTCCTTTTCAAAATAACATGTATTAATTATTCGTTTAATCGCAGATTTTATTTTATTTTATTTCTATTTCTATTTCGTTTTATCATCGATTTTCCGCCGTCTTCAAAGAAACCCACGTGAATTACTTTAATTGCTTTTTCAAACTAATTTTATTTCTTTACTTTTAAATTAAGAAGCAGCAACGAAAATGCTACAATAACGGAAAAATTCTTCGGTTATCTCCAGAAAGAACACGAAGGTATCGAACTTAGTGTATTGAGACATTTTGTTCGTTGGAAGTTCGTCGACGACATTTGGAACGGAAAGATACATTTGACATGATTTAGTGTGACGTTGAGAGAGAAAAATGGTTTGATCGAGGGTGCCCTTAATTACTAATTTCATAACTTGCTGTTAATCGATCTGACAGTGATATTAGTGGATGTGGTTGGTAGTGCCTGATTAATCGTGATCGATATTTTGAACAAAGAGCAACGAGAAACGATCAGTTTGGAGTTTCACTTTGACGTCGTGAGACTATCGTTAATTAGACATAGAAGAATCATTCGGTGACAGGTAAGGGTTTCAACTTCTGTATTCATTTTCTTCTATAGACTGAATTTAATTTTTCGCTTTGATAATCGTTTATGAAAGAGAAGCGATAATTATTAGTTCTACCTAAGAATGTTACTAATAAATTAGGAAAAAGAAATTTTGATTGGATTCTTGATAACGAGTGAAAATTAATTTAAAAGATTGTATTTGGAATTTTGAGAATCGATCGAGTCCTCAGTTTCAGTGCAATGTAACGTTATCAGTCGCGTGAGTTTGGCTCATATGTAATTTATGTGCAAGCTAAATGTTTCCAACAAATTGTAGCATATTGATTTCTCAAAGTACTGTATCAAATGTCTTGTAATTATAAGCAATTGTTTCGTTTGGACGATCAAGGGTAATATACTCTATTTTTTATTTTAAAAATGCCGCCATTTGTATAGACGTACACACGCAAGTATTTATTATGTAGACACGATGGCTCGTAGACACGAACGTTTCTCGTTGTCGTATTTTCCAAACAGGTCAGTTATTTCGAGCACTCGACCACTTTCGAGCGCTCCTGACAATGACATTAGTCATTCTAATCGATGTCTCGAAATCGATGGTTCTTCTGTCAGCTATTTCGTTTCCGTGTTTATTCCATATGATAATATTGTTTCACGTATTCGCTTAAATTTAATTGGCAAATGATTAATTTCCCTGAATCCATTTTCAAGTAAACATATCAGTTTACCCTTTTGCTCTATCTGATACGAAAATGAACAATTTGATATAAAAATTTTGCGAAAGATCGATATATTATTTTACTTTTAACTTGGAAATCGTTCTCTTAATTTTTCAATATCTAATTAACCACCTCAGTCCCTAAGACCGTCTGTTTTAACGAATGGTAAATAATCAAATAATTGCGTTGATACATCAGAAGTACCATCTTCTTATATCCCTGATATTAGTGTTAAAACAGGTTTGAAAAACCTTCAATTATTTCATTTATTCTTAGCCTTCGATGGCTTAAAATTTTCTCGGTTATTTTCCAATAGAGTTCAATATATTGATCGAAAACTTAGTTTAGCTAAGCACTGTAACCGGAAGTCACCCTTAAGTCGCCGGGTAAGAGGATTACGAGTAATAAACAAACAATATTAATCAGAAAATTATTCCATTCAATTTTTCTCCTGCATTTAATTAAATATGACAGAGTCGACAAACTTTCCTTCGGTTCTTCTATCTCATTTGCAAATCTATAATATCGATATCCAAACGATAACTCGAACACCATTAACCAGCACTCGAGGCTATTTCTTTCGTCGAAACTTTCCTCAGATATGTAGATATCACGTTGACATCGCCGCGTATACCGAATCAGCCCTTTTTAAAGATGATCTCGCGAGCGTGGTTCGTATGCAATTCAATTTGAACGAGTCGCGTGTCACGATTCACTTGACTCCCGGCACAGTAATTGACCGGCACTCGAGCAAACACTTACGCTTAATTTAACGTTTAACCGAATCGAAAACAAAGCGAACAGTTGCCGGACTTCGCTCGTTCTTTCAGTTCATTTCCGAACGTCTTTCGATCAGCATATCGGGTCTCCTCTTTCATCTCCGTTGCCTTTCAAAATCTAAAATCATAATTGAGACTTTGCTGCTCGAACTATGGAAGGGGAAAACGTGAATGACGGGTAAGATTGTTCCTGCGTTCTGTCAGAAAATAATTTCCTGTTTGTGGGAGAGGAAAGGAGCATTGTAATTGGAATTACAGAATGTGAAACATCAAAGGAACTGCCGAATGACATTTATTTCAAAGACTAGAAGACTGAAAACTTTGTTATACGACTTTTATACTGCTACGCCTGGAAATCAAGGATGGATTCTGTTTCAGCGAAATGAAGGACGAGAAGAGTAACTCTATATTGCCCACTGAAGCGACTCGATTGAGACCAAGATTGGAAAGTTTCGATGATGTTCTGCCGTATGTCGGTGACTACGGGAGATATCAATGGCTGTTGTTATTGTCGTTACTACCTTATGGCGCGACGTACGCGTTTCTGTATTTCTCGCAATTTTTCATTACGATTATTCCCACGGAACACTGGTGCAGGATAGACGAATTAGTAAACTCGAATTTCACCGAAGAAGAGAGGTAAGTATGTATAATGAAGGAAAGAAAGAAAAGGAGATATACGTAGCAACGAAAGCTCCTTTAAACTTTGAACGATATTTTTGATTGTTCGTAGAAAGTGACTTTAAAATATTGTGAAAAATATGCGAGATATCGCGATTTCTGGAATTTCTCGAATTTTCGAACATTTCGAAAATTATTAGAAAATATTGTAGAAAAATTTCACGATAAGATGCAAGATATTTTTGGATTACTCTGTCTGGACTTTGGTTCTTATTTTAATAATTAAAATGATCAATCATCTATCGTATGGGATGTTTAGGATTAAGATAGCGATTCCAGTGACGAACGTTTATCCTTATTACGAACAATGTCAACGGAAGGACGTAAACTTCACAGAGCTGTTGAAGAGCGATAAGAGCCTGAGCTCATCGGGCTTCCAAACAAACAAAACGATAAAATGTACTCAATGGGAGTATAATTTTACGCAGATTCCATATCCTAGTATAGGAACTGAGGTGAAGTATTCACATCGTTGTCTGAATCGCATGCTTCGAAATTCTTACACTTCTGCTGCGTTCTTTGGGTCATTTCCGATCTAATCTAACCTTGTTATAGTAAATTTCATAAGTTTAAAGAAAGTATAAGACGATAATTGTTAGTACGGATAATTCCTCGTTCCGATTTTACGCGAACGTTTTTTTCAGAGCATAAAGAACTCTTTCATTCATCGAACTGCGAGCAGAATCGAGATATAAAAATTCGAAGACCGCAGCAGGATTAAAATTATATTCTGAAAAATATGAATCTGGTTTTTCGCTGACTAACTCTTAACCTTGGTGATTAGCTAGATTGGGTATGCGACCGAGAATACCTCGTATCAACGGCGCAGGCCATCTTCTTCTGCGGATCCATCATCGGTGGTTTCCTAGTCGGTTGGATCGCCGATCACAAGGGTCGTATCCCAGCTTTAATGTTCTGCAATGGCATCGCCCTTTTTGCCTCCATTTTCACTGCCAGCGCAAATAGTTTTTGGTCATTCGCCGTCTGTAGGTTTCTCACTGGACTGGCGTTCGATAACTGTATCAACATTCCTCTGATTATCGGTAAGCCTTCTACGAAGTAGAAAGTGCGAGAGGTTCGACCGATAAGCCAATGTTTCAGTCACGCGAGAGATAACGTTAATATGAAGTCAATGTTTCTATTACGTGAAAGATGATGTTGCGTGAGAAATTTTTGATGAATTGTTCCTCGAAGATAATTTTGACGTTGCTGTACTCGATTGAACTATACGGTTCGAGTTCTTGATTCAAGAGCTTTTGCCACCACCAGAGATGAATATATTGATTTTGTTATTGTTAAAGATCGTTTCATCGATTTTCATGTCGTCGAGGATAGTTATATCTTGATATTCTTAAATCGAGTTATACAAGGTGGTTGGTAATTGGTGGTACAAGCGGAAAGAAGTCGAAAATATAGAATACAAATTTTTTTTTTTAATTCTTCCATCGAGACAACGATCTACAGTGAGATCCGTTATAACGAGACGCGATAAAGTGCACGCGTATCGAGCGAAAATTCAAAGTCGATTTTCTCGAAAACAAAGCCTCGAACGAAAAACGTTTATTCTATATTTTCGACTTCTTTTTTCGCGTAGAATCACCCCCTTTCCGCTTGTACCATCAGTTACCAACCACTCTGTATATTCGTTCGAAATGAAAATTATCACAAAATTTTCAACACGTAATTCGTTTAAATACGTTAGAAGCAAAACACGTGTATTATGTAGCGCTTTTTGTTATACGGACCAGCTCAAACTCGGAAAATTCACGTTTGCAGAGTAAACGGATTAATTTAAAATCGGAATTATATTTATAATCTTACAATTATCCTACAACTACATCGCAGTGGCCAGTACAATTTTACCATGGATAGCCTATTATATCGCGAACCGGAGATATTTTACTTACGTTACTGCCATACCGCTGTTATCTGTCGCTATCACACCGTGGATTCTTCCCGAGAACGCCCGGTAAGTAAACTCCTAATCGTTCGATTATTCGAATTCTCAACTTGCGCTTTGAGATTTATGCAAATTTACTTATCGATCCATATCACTCGTATTTGCTCTGTTCAAGCTGGTACGTTTCCAACGGGATGATGGACAAGGTTGTTGAGAAACTACGGAGAATAGCTAGGATCAATCGTAGAAATCCAGACTCGCGTATTTACGATATATTAGTTGTAAGTTCGATCAAATAGAATTCTAGAAAGCTTACGCGAAATCATACGGTACAGTACTTGAATCTGTGCTGACAGATATATTTGATTCACGTCGAAAACACACAGACTCGCGAATGTATTTTAACATGCATAGACAGGTTTTAAAAATGAAACGCGATGAAAAATGAAATATGAAATGAAACTTGACTGTCGCGATTCCATTGTGGTATTATATCGATCTCGTACAAAATTTGAAGTAAATCTGGGAATTTATATAGAAATTATAAAATATTTACAATTTACAAGTACAATCGGGGATAAAAATAAGCTGCTATAGTTAATGGAAATAGATGTGAAGAAAGTATAATCAAATTAGTATCAGCCTCATATACTTGAGTTTTATTTATTATATTTCCTTCTAATAATATGCAGATAGTTCAGCAAATGATTGAAATGAATTTTTACATTTTCTCCACTAATCCACTTAGTTTTGTTCCCGACTGTATTTCGGATCAGAAAAGTATTTAATCAACCAACCACCCATTATATTAATAAATCTCGATATCAAAAGCCATGCCGACTAATTCCATAAAACAGAATGCAAAGTGCCACTGTTCGTGCTATCTATTAATGACGAATACAATGAAAATAAAATTTCTTTTCAGTGTGTTATGAATTTTGAACTGTGTAAGGGCTAAAGGCACGACTCGTATTATATCTTTCGTTAATTATTCTCGAAATAAATTCTTGCAGAGTAACATGGAGGCACCGGACAAAATTCAAGAATCAGCGACGCTGCTCGATCTGTTCAAAACGCCACGGTTGGCGAGAAACACTATTCTTCTAGTTGCATTCTGGCAAGTATAAGATACGAGTTCATGTTGCGATAAAACCTTCATAAATAACCGATACAATCTTGTAGGTGTTTTACCCTGATCTCGTTCGACGATCACGTGTATTCATTAAAACTTATCCAGAGCTCGGTGTTCGTGTCGTTCTCGATCGCCTGTGCCACAGAACTTCCAGCTGGGTTATTACTCGCCCTGTTGCTCGACCGATGGGGTCGTAGACTCTGCGGATTTCTCACGATGGCAATGACCTGTGTACTCAGTATCGCTGAACTTATGCTGCATTCCAGTAAATATATCGATCTGTTTATTAAAGTAAAATTAAAACGATTATAATGACGTATTATTGAGAAAAATCTGAAATTAAGTTGATGATGAATGTAAAAGAATTTTGGCAACTTCGAAGGTATTAATCTTGGAAAATAATTATTT